>NW_024882904.1:0-169723 GCF_019059575.1 Amphibalanus amphitrite
TTCGTTCGGTCACAGGTGTTTGTTTTGACGTCGTAGCACGTTTTACAGAGACAAATAACGTAAATAAACTAACCAAAACGTAGCATACAATTTTCCAAATAAATAACTTAAGTCCTTACGATCCATCTAAGGGTCTACAAATTTAATCCACCACAAACCAATAAATTAGTGAAGAGCAAAATCGCGAGCTCGGCAGCATGTGCCGGTTATCGACAAAGATCCTCGCCGATAACAATGACCAGCCTGCGGAAGATCTATGCTAGTGGGCGAGATGATGAAATTTCCTCTGTTGGTGAGTCAGTATTATATTTTTTGTCAACAACATTCATTGCCTTACATGCATTTGTGCCTTACATTTCTGTCACCAACCAGCTTAAACAAAAGTAGAAGAAATTATATACCTACATTCTTTTGCTGTGTTTGACACCAGCCGATGTCCCAAAATCAGGATACATCAGTGAGCTATAACTAAAACTAAAATAGTTACTGATGGATTTTAACCCGGCGGCCGCTGGGCCTCCGCGCCACCCGCTGGCCGCTGGGGGGGGGGCATATAGTTGCCCCCCCCTTTACTTCTGCGACGATATCGTCGCAACGCGAAGAGATAGAGAAGCGAAACTTTGCACACATTTTTCTGAATACCTAGCCGGGGTTGTGTCCAAATTTGGTGTCGATCCCATTTGAAATGACGTCACAGTGACGTCATAAGTGAAATTATAGATTTGCGACTCTCATATTCCTCACGATACATCAGATATATGGGACCGAATATAAAGGGCCGATTATTGGTCAGAAACTAGATGGAAGTGTAGTTAGATGTTTTAGGATGACAGCAGGTGCTGTCTAGTTCATTTACAGTCGAGTTTCATGCTCAGCGTCATCAGAAACGGTCTATATCGGAAAACGACAAAACTTTATGACGTCACTGTGACGTCATCTTAGGTGCTACAACCACAAAACTTTCCTCAAACATTGCCTAGGTATTCATTTGAAGCTATGCCAAGTTTCACGTTCGCAGCTCATCAGCTTTCGGAGATATTTCACAAAACGTAAAGGGGGGGGCAACTTTATGCCCCCCCCCCCCAGCGGCTCGTGGGTTAAGGTGTTCCTGTAAAAGGACGTTGTTCACCGCACTTTCAAGCCTTTTCTGTTACGAGTGTTAGGAGCCACTTTTCATGGCCAAAAATTTGGTCAGAGCCACCAAAACCATTTTTACCAGCCCTGCGGCCGGGCCCGGGGGGTAATCCCAACCACCGCAGCCCGGGGGGGGGGGCGTTTTTTCGCCCCCCCCTGTCTAACTCCGTAAATAAGGAAGCTACGGAAACAAAAGCGATACCAAACGAAAGGTCCTTACGAGACGATTCTAATGCACCCAAAATTTTGACCTCAGGTCAATTTTCAAGGTCAGAGGTCAAGGTCAAAGGCCAAAACCGGCACATGTGTAGTGATCTCAAAGTAAGCATTCTAGAGGACGGCAGGCTGCATCAAACCGGCAAAATTGGGTGTCAAACGAAAGAAGAGAATCTGAGGATTCTGAAAATGTGCTCCAAATTAAAGGTCAAGGTCAAGGTCACGCTCAAAATTGACCTCAAACTTGGCACTTTTTCGCACACCTTGCGTGCTAACTTCCAAGATGTTTTGAAATGTTTTGAGGCTTATCAGTTCCCTATTTGTGGTTCATCTTACGATACAAGGCTGCTCAAAGGTCAAGGTCACAGAAGAGTATCCCTGCTAGAGGCTATTTCACTGATTCAAGTTAGTAATAATAAATAAGACAATTTTGCCATCCGGAAGCTCTAAATGAAGGCTTAGAGGAAAATAGATGCCAGATTCGTGATCAGCGGGTACAAATCCATCATAAACGACCTTTCATGTGTCAAGGTCAACCAGAGGTCATTCGAGGTCACATGAGGTCAACATGAAACTTGACCTTTTCCGAACAAAATATATATCATTCGACGCGGCTTGACAAGGCGAATGCGATGGTACCACTGCCGTAGCTCCAGGACCATTTTTGTCGAAGTTATTTGCGAAAAACTAAAACCACATTTCGGGGTCGTTGACCTGACCTCTGACCTCAGGTCACCGAAACTATCTTTTTATTTTTCTCTAGGTCAAACGCTACACAGCCGTGCTCGTAATTTGTCTTTATCTCTAAAACTCTATTTTTAGCAGCTATTTGAAGTTTGCGTCTGTGACGCCGAAGTTTGCCGTGCAGGGGTCTAGAAAAATGGACCTTGTGACGTCATCAAGGGGGCTAGGTCCAAATCTTTTACTTCAGAAGATGTCAAATTGATGGGAGAAAAGGTACTGCAAGTTTTGCCTTCCTATCCCTAAGCGTTCGTGAGTTATCGCAAATATTCGCCAGGGGGGGGGGGCGAAAAACGCCCCCCCCGGGCCCGCGAGGGTTAACTAGGAGCGCGGTGGATCACTTGGACGTATTTCGTTAGGCGGCATGGGCGGACATCGATAGCAGCGCCTCTATCGGTCACTAGGGAAAGCTGGGCTGTAGGCGACGATATACCGGCTGAGTTGTCACACGTTGAATAGGTTTATAGCCATCCGTCTTGTGAAAAAGTTGAACTTTTGCCTTTAATATTTCTACAGGCAATTTTAGAAGTGTCTTCACATGGATTACAAAACCGTTTAGGTTATTGTATTCACTTCAAGCCTTCCCTATTGTTCTTGATGATGCGGGAACTATTTCTAATTAGTGTTTCTAGCTTAGTAAAAGAACATACTGTGCAAACGATGAAAAAAGCATAAATGGAAGATTTTAAATGCAATTTTCTCTAACAATTAATGGTAAATTCTCTACATATCAAGGAAAAGGTGCATGCTATTTGATAATTTAAAGTTCTTGGGGCCAGGTGTTTTCTTCTTTTCTTACGTCGCCCCAATGGCCGCGAATACACTTGTGATAACGCCTATCGTGGGAGACGCTACGTTGTTTTGGAGCCAATACCTTGGAAACCCTTTCCGCCCAATGCGAGTTTTTAAGAGTCTACATGCCCAAATTAACGTTGAGCGCGGCCGTTTTCGGTCGGGTTTCCGCGACCTTTTGGCGAAATCGCCTTATTTATTCAACCAGGGTGGACTAATTCGCTTAACTAGGAATAAGGCGTTGCAGAGAAATTATTCAAGGAATAGAGCTGTGCAAAAAAAAATGTATCGTTAAAACTGTATCCGCCCTCGAACGATAAATATTGTTGACGCATTAGAAACACATCCCGTGGAATGCATTTGGACTTGGCTGGATCTAATATTAGCGAGTATCTACTAATGCAGCTTCTTGGCTTACACAGTACGCACACAAACATACATGCATCCTGCCCTTGGATTATTCCTCACTTGAATGGAAATTTTGCTATAATAACTATTCCACGCAGTTGACGGGTTTTAGTGTAATGCAAAGTCGGAACCGTTCCGCACCGGCATGGTCTCCCAGGCGGCGCGTAACGGCCGCCGCCGGCCGGCGCGCCGCCGCTCTGGCAGGGTGTTTGACTTTATACCGCTGTTGTTAGAAAAGTTGTGGACCAATTTACTTCATTCTTGCATGACAAGATTTGTCATTCAATTCTTAGCAGGTACCGAAAATTTGACGTCAATTGCACGATTTAGGTACCGCCCATATTGCGGTACTGCCATCTGTTGACAAGGCTGGAGAACTAAAGCCGTGTGGCTATTTCCACATAAAGCTATTTCCACTTCTGACACACCATGGCCTCTTTAAATTAACCCTTCAGCCAGTTGGCCACATTTGGACCATGTAATCCCTGGACAATATGAGCACTGGCCAATTCAGGGCACTGGCCGTTTCAAACAGTGGTTCGTACTATATTAAAAAAAAAAAAACACTGGACGCATCGTGCCCTGGACATTATGAACCCTGGCCTAAATAATACGCACCCCTTACCAATGCCACAAATAGGATTTGGCTGCACTGGCCGGATTTTACGGCACTGATATCAAATATATTATTTTTATTTACATCCAGCTTAACTTGTCCAATGATTTTAATAGCGTGAATGATTATGAAATGAATGTTGTCTAAACGAATGAATAAGTGAATGTGGAATAGTTCTAAATGTTACCAAATGCCGTGAATGCGCATTCACCGCATTTGGTAAGATTGTGCGCAGGTGCCGATCTGGACTCACCAGCTGCTGTTGCGGACGGTCTCGGTTCGTCTTGACTGGATTCCACGCGTGTGGTGGTACATGGTCACCTTAGCGTACGTGGACGGGTGCTCAGCCCCGCCGCCGCTGCCGCTGACACTCTGTGGGACACAGTCAGCTGTCAGCTGGCACGGCCGTCAGCTGTCAGCTGGCACGGCCGTCAGCTGTCAGCTGGCACGGCCGTCAGCTGTCAGCCGACACGGCCGCACACATCGCGCCGACACGGCAGCGAGCCCAGTCGCGCTTGGTTACCCGCGCCCTGCTGGGTGTGAACTCACTGAACATCCCCCTGCGCTTTTAACACCTTGTTAAACACTTTCCTACAAATGCGGTGAAAATTGCATACCAAGGTCACTCAAGGTCAGGTCACCAGGCCACGTCACTTGACCTCACCTCATAAAAAGAGTAAACCCCTACCATGCGTGCGTGCGTGCATATCACCGCTACCCACCTCCAGCTGCACGGCCTCCAGGATGGCCACCGTGAGCCGCCGCAGGCCGGCGTTGTAGGTGAGGCCCACCAGCAGGCCGCCTGCCGTGCCGGCCGCCGGCGCCGCGGCCGCAGCCGCGCGCACGCAGCTGGTGCTCGCGCTGCCGGCGCTGCAGCCGCTGTCCAGCTCATCGTCGACCCGGCTGGCCGAGAGAAGACTGTCCCGGTCACCACCAGTACACTCCCCGCCCACCACAGACACCACCAGTACACTACACTCCCACCACAGACACCACCAGTACACTACACTCCCACCACAGACACCACCAGTACACTACACTCCCACCACAGACACCACCAGTACACTACACTCCCACCACAGACACCACCAGTACACTACACTTCTACCACAAACACCACCAGTGCACTACACTCCCACCACAGACACCACCAGTACACTACACTCCCACCACAGACACCACCAGTACACTACACTCCCACCACAGACACCACCAGTACACTACACTTCTACCACAAACACCACCAGTACACTACACTCCCACCACAGACACCACCAGTACACTACACTCCCACCGCAGACACCACCAGTACACTACACCCCCACCACAGACACCACCAGTACACTACACTCCCACCACAGACACCACCAGTACACTCCCCGCCCACCACAGACACCACCAGTACACTACACTCCCACCACAGACACCACCAGTACACTACACTCCCACCACAGTCACCACCAGTACACTACACTCCCACCACAGACACCACCAGTACACTACACTCCCACCACAGACATCACCAGTACACTAAACTTCTACCACAGACACCACCAGTACACTACACTCCAACCACAGACACCACCAGTACACTACACTCCCACCACAGACACCACCAGTACACTCCCCGCCCACCACAGACACCACCAGTACACTACACTCCCACCACAGACAACACCAGTACACTACACTCCCACCACAGACAACACCAGTACACTACACTCCCACCACAGACACCACCAGTACACTAAACTTCTACCACAGACACCACCAGTACACTACACTCCAACCACAGACACCACCAGTACACTACACTCCCACCACAGACACCACCAGTACACTACACTCCCATCACAGACACCACCAGTGCACTACACTCCCACCACAGACACCACCAGTACACTACACTCCCACCACAGACACCACCAGTACACTACACTCCCACCACAGACAACACCAGTACACTACACTCCCACCACAGACAACACCAGTACACTACACTCCCACCACAGACAACACCAGTACACCACACTCCCACCACAGACACCACCAGCACACTACACTCCCACCACAGACACCACCAGTACACTACACTCCCACCACAGACACCACCAGTACACTACACTCCCACCACAGACACCACCAGTACACTAAACTTCTACCACAGACACCACCAGTACACTACACTCCAACCACAGACACCACCAGTACACTACACTCCAACCACAGACACCACCAGTACACTACACTCCCACCACAGACACCACCAGTGCACTACACTCCCACCACAGACACCACCAGTACACTACACTCCCACCACAGACACCACCAGTACACTACACTCCCACCACAGACAACACCAGTACACTACACTCCCACCACAGACAACACCAGTACACTGCACTCCCACCACAGACACCACCAGCACACTACACTCCCACCACAGACACCACCAGTACACTACACTCCCACCACAGACACCACCAGTACACTACACTCCCACCACAGACACCACCAGTACACACCCCGCCCACCACAGACACCACCAGTACACTACACTCCCACCACAGACACCACCAGTACACTACACTCCCACCACAGACACCACGAGTACACTACACTCCCACCACAGACACCACCAGTACATACACTCCCACCACAGACACCACGAGTACACTACACTCCCACCACAGTCACCACCAGTACACTACACTCCCACCACAGACACCACCAGTACACTACACTCCCACCACAGACACCACCAGTACACTACACTCCTACCACAGACACCACCAGTACACTACACTCCCACCACAGACACCACCAGTACACTACACTCCCAACACAGACACCACCAGTACACTACACTCCCACCACAGACACCACCAGTACACTACACTCCCACCACAGACACCACCAGTACACTACACTCCCACCACAGACACCACCAGTACACTACACTCCTACCACAGACACCACCAGTACACTACACTCCCACCACAGACACCACCAGTACACTACACTCCCAACACAGACACCACCAGTACACTACACTCCCACCACAGACACCACCAGTACACTACACTCCCACCACAGACAACACCAGTACACTACACTCCCACCACAGACACCACCAGTACACTACACTCCCACCACAGACACCACCAGTACACTACACTCACACCACAGACACCACCAGTACACTACACTCCCACCACAGACACCACCAGTACACTACACTCCCACCACAGACACCACCAGTACACTACACTCCCACCACAGACACCACCAGTACACTACACTCCCACCACAGACACCACCAGCACACTACACTCCCACCACAGACACCACCAGTACACTACACTCCCACCACAGACAACACCAGTACACTACACTCCCACCACAGACACCACCAGTACACTACACTCCCACCACAAACACCACCAGTACACTACACTCCCACCACAGTCACCACCAGTACACTACACTCCCACCACAGACACCACCAGTACACTACACTCCCACCACAGACACCACCAGTACACTACACTCCCACCACAGACACCACCAGTACACTACACTCCCACCACAGACACCACCAGTACACTACACTCCCACCACAGACACCACCAGTACACTACACTCCCAACACAGACACCACCAGTACACTACACTCCCACCACAGACACCACCAGTACACTACACTCCCACCACAGACACCACCAGTACACTCCCCGCCCACCACAGACACCACCAGTACAGAAGTCTATTAAAAAGTCCCCAGCACCAGTGGGCGCTGCCTTCGCTGAGCCGAACCCCCGTCTGCCTGTCCCATATCGCGCCGGGCTCAGGTCAGGTAGGGTCAGCGGGACCGCTCGGTCCGGCCCGCGGGCGGTGGACGGGCGGCCGGTAACGCTTTCCGCCAGCCAGCTGTAGGATCCAACAAACGGGACGGCCACCGCTCAGCGCAGCGAAACCGGTGTTAAAGAATGGCAGTAGATGTTCATGGCCACAATGATTATGAGATAGTCATTGTTAGCCCGTGCCCCACAGGAATGCCTTGACACTCACGCCCTGTTGGAGGGGAAATGGGGATTGAGCATCATTCTTATAACTCAGCTTTGGGCATTTAAGGGGTATTCGAAGTAGCGTCAAAAGTAGCAAAAAGAAGAAAAAAATACTTCAGCCAATTTTGGATCGGGTCATAGCCAGAGGTCATGTCACTAGAGGTCATCGGTGGTAACATTTTGCTTAGACAGGGTGCGTTGCGCGCACCGGTGCATTGGGTTTCCAATTTCCATGGAAACATCAACAGACTCGGAAGCTCGCAACGCTAGCGTGGAGCCGAATTCTTATTTCTTATCATCCGCCGCAACAATGCAGCAGCGCAGCGCAGCGTGCTGCAGCGCGGGGCCGTGAAACACCGCCCAGGGCTATCCATGTGTCAGGGCAATCCAACCCACGTGATAGGCTCGGCCCCAGCGGAGCATGAGGGCCAGGACTGCCGCCCAGGCCCCCTTCCCCCCCCCCTAATTCCACTCATCCTTCCCACTCTGAAATCGACCGAAGGAGCCTAACCTAACACAACAATCAGCTCGTTTACCGCTATGTCTGAATAATATTGCCAGATTTAATTAAGGTGAACGGCTTAGCATGTAAATAACAACAACTGCCACCATTGCTATTATGAGAAAACTAATTGCTTTTCCACAAACACTTAAAAGTTTTTAGCTAAACTTGCATGAAATTAATTTTACCAGCCTCGTGTTCCTCTTATCAAAACGCTTCGAATGAATCAAAAGTTGATCATTAAAGGTCATTTGAAAAATTTGGCCTATGTTCAAAGACATGACCTGACCAGAAATGGTCATAATGCATAGCAGGATATTAGATTCGTATCGTGGAGCTTTACAAACACTTCAGATGATTTCATAACTTAAGCATGTCTATCAAAAATAATTATTACATGGCCCATATGTAAGATGGGTGTGTGAACATGCTTACGAGTATGTTGAACGCAACTGATAATGTTCTGTTGGCCACAATTTCTATATATAATTTATCCTCCCGGATTTCATATTTTTTGTTAATGACACCTTGACGATGTCGAGAAAAAACGCTTAGTAGATTTAACAGCCTCAGATACATTCAGTATAAGGAAGGTTCAAGGGTGCTAGATTCCTTCCGTCCTCGCTATCCTCAGGAAAAACCAATCCGCATCGCCCCTAGTCTTCATGCTTCCCTCTCTGGACTGGAGGTCACCCCACCAGCCAACCTGTAGTTGATGTCGGAT
Organism: Amphibalanus amphitrite; assembly: GCF_019059575.1. Lineage (NCBI taxonomy): Eukaryota > Metazoa > Arthropoda > Thecostraca > Balanomorpha > Balanidae > Amphibalanus > Amphibalanus amphitrite. The sequence continues at coordinate 9,201 of NW_024882904.1, forward strand.
CCATTCCAGGACACATCATCCTCTTCGGGTGACCGTTTGGGAGACGGCTGGACCGTCCCGACAGGGCAGTCGTCCCACGGGAACAGTCTCGCTTCCGCAGATCACTGTCGCTGGCTCGCACAACCCAATTATTACACCAGAGCATGGTATGTATGTCATAGCTCTGCAAGGGCCTTTTCAGACCGAAAAAGATGGCCCCCAACAAAACAAACAATTTTCTCATTCAGTATTGTATCTCATCAAGCACCACATGTTTTCAGAGTGTTTATTATGCGTCCCGTAAAAAAGCGCAGTTCAATTTTCTCCCATTGACTTGAGCGATCTCAAAATTGACCCGGCCTTTCTGTCAACAATGTCAAACTTGCAAAGTAAACGTTTCAAATACATATACTGTTGCCCATTAAAATCGTTGAAAGTTCTGAAGTGATCGGTTAGTCGGTGTATTTAGATATGATGAGCACAGGAATTTTCCTTGAGGTAAGGTCACTTGACGTGACCTGGTGTTATGACCTTGAATTGAAAGACTTGGGCATTTGAAATCTTAAAATGCTAGATTTTAACAATAATTGCAAACACTATCCCGGCCAAATAGTGAGTGAGAATGGAGTGATTCCCCGACCCCATGTTTAGCTCCTATAATTGAGCTAGCTGCTAGAGCCTCGCGAAAAAAAAACGAGCGCTTGCGTCATTACGTGACGCAGCGACTGGTACCCCCATTTTAAAGGGACCCCCCCCCCCCCCGCCACCTTCAAAAGAGTCAATGAATTGGCATGAAAGTGATGTCGCTCGGTTCAGAAAGAGCAAAAACGAATATCTACCAAATTTCATCGAAAAATATTCACCGGTTTTCAAGATATTAGACCTTTACTTTTGTTTACTTTTTGGCATCTCCGCTGTTCCTAGCGACTTCATTTGAAAGTGCGGCACTTGTTGCGCGGAAAGCAGCGTATACCACCGCGTGCTACCAAACGTTTTAGTCAAAGATTTAAAATCGTTAGATCTCCGCTGATGTCACAAATTCTAAGGGGGCATTCCAATGCATTAGCCCCTTAGAATCCGAAAACTGCAAGTTTGAATTGAAATTCCATTTCTCCGAATTAAAGCATTTTTCGATGTTGTGAGTGCCCAAACCGGTATTTGCAGGCCATGGCCACCAATTTGGCTATCTCAACTCAAAACTAATGTTAACCCGCGCCCCGTTGGGCTCTGCCGAGCAACGCGCCCTGTTGGGGGGGGGGGGGGCATTTTGGCCTCCCCCCTAAGATCTCGAGAACCACGCAACCTAGCGACAAGCGGCAAACGGTGTTGGATAGCCCTATCAGGGAACTACCTTGAGACCCAATTTCATTGACCTCGGTCAAACCGATGACGTCACAGGTCAGGTCAAAGGTCCAATTTTCACCGTTTATAGGCATTTCAAGAAATGCGTTGTAAAATCGAGTAAAATGCATTTCATTGAAAATCATCGATGGGGAAATGTTCTTCAAACACATATTTTGCTATTTGAGGTCACTGATACCAGGTCAGGTCACAGAGGTCAGGTCACGGGGGGGTCACAATATGAAAGTGTCGTGTGATACATGTTTTATGGTCCATTTTACATGACAAATGCTATTTTGTTGGTCAGGCAGCCTTTGGGGTCAGCTTAGGTCACGTTTTGGTCAAGGTCAGGTCAAGGTCAGGTCAAATTAGGTCAAATTTCAAAGTTAATATTTTTGCATAAAATGGGTATTGAATCGATGCAGCTCTTCACGGGGAGTTCAATGGTGGTCTTTGTTTTGCCGTACGTGGTCTAGAATCGCTAAAAATTGAGTTAAAAAATTTGACGTCATCATTTTTGAACAGTTTTTTTCGCTATAACTTGGCCAAAAAACAAGATATCGATCTGAAATTTAGTATGTATATAGAAGAGCGCAGGGACTATCACATATATTCCGGTTTTTTCAAAATTCGGAAAGAATGTGGATTTTTTTTTTAGTTTTTCTAAAAAAAATCAATTTTTTGAATTTTTGGAGTCAAAAACTCATAATTTTGAAAATCCGAGATAGCAGTTTTGTAGCGCCGCTTTTTGTCTACTAGACCATATAAAGAACTTTGAAATTGCTTGATAACTGTAGATTTGTTGAGCGTTTCAAGATTGCATGTTTTTTGCTCATTTTTGCTCGAACATGACCTCAGTTTGACCTCAATAACTCCTGACCTAAGGTGACCTAAGACTTGAAATTTGGTGTGAAGGTGTCAAATTGATGCCCGGGAAGGTACTGAAAATTTGGCGGCGCTGCGCGCCGCCGTCTTCTGGCTATTCAGGAAAAACCACAGGGGGGGCCAAAATGGCCCCCCCCCAACGGGGCGAGGGTTAAGGTGGGATGGTCACTTTAAAATATCAATGACCTCTTAGGGCAGGTCAAGGGCCACAAGGCATTTGATCGGTTTTTGGTTAATAGCTAAACGCATTATCGTCATTTCGATACAATCGTGTTTTCTGTTCTCCGACGCGTCGATTTATATGCTTTTTTGTTTAGGTGAAGCAATTTAGGATGTTTACCTCAGGTCCATGTCATGTTAGAGCAACGCAAGTCACGAAGCTGTTGAAAGGAGGACATGTTGCATAACATTTGATTCGGCAAGTCTTGCAAAGTCCATTGATGGCTGTCCCGACTGGCTAGCTCATTTTGACCGGGAGTTATTGACGAAGCACTCCTATGACCCTAAAGACGTCATTAATGACGTCACGCAAAGTGAACAATGCAAAAGTGAAGCATTAGACTTTGTCAAGAATGTATGAAGTCACGATTTCATGTGCTTGAGGTATAGTTTCAGATCATTTCCGACGCCAAATTAACAGTGTCCATAAGTTCCCCATTATGCTTATATGACACTAAGTGCATTGCGGATTGCATCATTTTATAACCGACAACCGTGCAGAGGTTTACTTAAGAGTCATAGTTATAAGTTAACCCGCGCCCTGCTGGGGGGGTGTTTGAACACCCCCCCTTGTGGTTTTTCGCGAATATCTCAAAAACGGCGGCGCGGAGCGCCGCCGTTTTTGGTACACCTTATCATGCATCAATTCTACACATGTTGTGAAAATTTCAGACCAAGGTCATTCAAGGTCAGGTCACCAGGTCACTTGAAGTGACCTCACCTCATAAAAAGTTTCAATGTCTGTCATAGCTACACCGAGTGACCGATCGCTTTGAAACTTTCAGCGATTGCTAAGAGCAATAGCATGTACAAAATGTATATCTCAGAATTTTGATATCGATGACCTAAGGTCAGGTCAATTTTGCGACCTCCCCATTATAAGTCAATGGGAGAAAATTGAAATGCGCCTCTTATGGATGAAAGACATTATAAACACTCCCAAACACCCAATTACAAGTGGTTTAGACACACTGAACATGAAAATGGTGTCCGTGACCCTTGTTTTTGCCCTGAGGTCATCTTAGGTCACGAATGGTATCTAACAGTTTTTCGCAAATAACTTTTGATAGAGGCATGCTAGAGCGATGAAAACGCCTTAGATGTGTTCAGCTCGACGATACGGATCGACTGATATGCAACATGACCCTTTCCGGTCAGGTCATGACCTTGACCTGAAGTCAAATTTTCAAGTTCACCTTTCAAGGTCAAGTTATAGTTCATTCGATGCGTCTTGACGAGAGGAACACGATGCCGGTAAAAGTAAGCTCGTACAGGGCTTGGGTCAAAAGTTATTGCAGAAAAACTGTTTCCGAAAAAATCGGCTATTTTTGCAGTTTTTGCCCCCTGCAGGCAAAACCGTTGACGTTAGGTCAAATCTGAGAGAATTACTCAGAAAGGGCGTTAATAGGGCTATCGAATGCGCTTTTCCGCGGCGCTGTAGCTCTATTGGTTCCCGAGTTATGCGTTGGCTTCTTGGAAATTTTCGCCATTCGACCTGGAAATCGGCGAAATTTTGCCTTCAATGGCCTCTGGTGACCTGACCTTTGACCTGACCAAAAAATTGACCAAAGTGATTTCGTCATTATTTTTGACGCTCTTTCGAACGCCGCCTTCCGCGTATCGCTACGTGGCCCAGGAGCCGAGTTACAAGGGGGGGTGTTCAAACACCCCCCCCCAGCAGGGCGTGGAAATCCAGGACCCCCAGCCGGGCGCGGGTTAAGTGACCTGACCTGAAAACGTGGTTGATGTCAAGTGATCCGGCTTGAATGAAATGTAAGGCATGTGAAATGTCAGCCTTCTATCATCAGTGTGCTTTGAGCTACCGCAAAAAAAAATACATGGTGGCGGTATCCACCCCTTCTTCTCGGCCGGCGAGGGTTAAACCTCGCTTCGAATTAATGCAGATAATGATGCGACCGAAAACAAAGCATTTATCTGTGTCTAGAACGGCCGCTGACTTGTTGGACAAGATCCCAATGTTAATTCGCTAGATGGGAATAAAATACTCGGTATGTGATATATAGTTATACCCCTCGATTTGCCCTCGCGCGAAGTCTATTCTAATCATCACTGTCGCTTTTTTATCCGAGATGATGTCGCCGCTAAACGGGTTGTTTTGTTTGTTTGCTTGCGTTGAATGGCCATCACGGATTATTGAAGGATTACGATGAAATAGGATTGGGGCAAGGGAGGATATGCACTGCAGGTGTTTAATTTAGATCACAAAGGCATCATTTCCGCCTTCCGGCATCGTGCAGTCATTATCTTCTCCTCCTCTGCACTGTGGCATCTCTGCGCCCCACACACGGCGTCCTCACCCCACGGCCGGCCGCCGCCAACTGACCCACTCGCCGGGCGCCGCGACCTGACCCGTGTCGCTGCCGCGGCCTGCGCAATAGAGTCAGGGCTGGAATCCGGGGGTTCGGCCGGCCGGCCGCCTCTGGAGCGGGGGACTTTTTTAGTAGACCTACTGTACACTACACTCCCACCACAGACACCACCAGTACACTACACTCCCACCACAGACACCACCAGTACACTACACTCCCACCACAGACACCACCAGTACACTACACTCCCAACACAGACACCACCAGTACACTACACTCCCACCACAGACAACACCAGTACACTCCCCGCCCACCACAGACACCACCAGTACACTACACTCCCACCACAGACACCACCAGTACACTACACTCCCACCACAGACACCACCAGTACACTACACTCCCACCACAGACACCACCAGTACACTACACTTCTACCACAAACACCACCAGTACACTACACTCCCACCACAGACACCACCAGTACACTACACTCCCACCACAGACACCACCAGTACACTACACTCCCACCACAGACACCACCAGTACACTACACTTCTACCACAAACACCACCAGTACACTACACTCCCACCACAGACACCACCAGTACACTACACTCCCACCACAGACACCACCAGTACACTACACTCCCACCACAGACACCACCAGTACACTACACTCCCACCACAGACACCACCAGTACACTACACTCCCACCACAGACACCACCAGTACACTACACTCCCACCACAGACAACACCAGTACACTACACTCCCACCACAGACACCACCAGCACACTACACTCCCACCACAGACACCACCAGCACACTACACTCCCACCACAGACACCACCAGTACACTACACTCCCACCACAGACACCACCAGTACACTACACTCCCACCACAGACACCACCAGTACACTACACTCCCACCACAGACAACACCAGTACACTACACTCCCACCACAGACACCACCAGTACACTACACTCCCACTACAGACACCACCAGTACACTACACTCCCACCACAGACACCACCAGTACACTACACTCCCAACACAGACACCACCAGTACACTACACTCCCACCACAGACACCACCAGTACACTACACTCCCACCACAGACACCACCAGTACACTACACTCCCACCACAGTCACCACCAGTACACTACACTCCCACCACAGACACCACCAGTACACTACACTCCCACCACAGACACCACCAGTACACTACACTCCCACCACAGACACCACCAGCACACTACACTCCCACCACAGACACCACCAGTATACTACACTCCCACCACAGACACCACCAGTACACTACACTCCCACCACAGACACCACCAGTACACTACACTCCCACCACAGACAACACCAGTACACTACACTCCCACCACAGACACCACCAGTACACTACACTCACACCACAGACACCACCAGTACACTACACTCCCACCACAGACACCACCAGTATACTACACTCCCACCACAGACATCACCAGTACACTACACTCCCACCACAGACACCACCAGTACACTACACTCCCACCACAGACACCACCAGTACACTACACTTCTACCACAAACACCACCAGTACACTACACTCCCACCACAGACACCACCAGCACACTACACTCCCACCACAGACACCACCAGTACACTACACTCCCACCACAGACACCACCAGTACACTACACTCCCACCACAGACACCACCAGTACACTACACTTCTACCACAAACACCACCAGTGCACTACACTCCCACCACAGACACCACCAGTACACTACACTCCCACCACAGACACCACCAGTACATACACTCCCACCACAGACATCACCAGTACACTAAACTCACACCACAGACACCACCAGTACACTACACTCCCACCACAGAGTGTAGTGGTGGTGGTAGTTTTCATTCGAGTGAGGAATAATCCAAGGGCAGGAAGCATGTATGTTTGTTTGCATACTTTGCAAGTTAAGAAGCTGCATTAGCAGATACTCGCTAATATTAGATCCAGCCAAGTCCAAACGCATTCCACGGGATCTGTTTCTGATGCGTCAACAATATTTTTCGTCCGAGGGCGGATACGATACAAAAAAAAATATTTTTGCACAGCTCTATTCCTTGAATAATTTCTCTGCAACGCCTTATTCCTAGCTAAGCGAATTAACTAGTCCACCCTGGTTGAATAAATAAGGCGATTTCGCCAAAAGGTCGCGGAAAACCGACCGAATACGGCCGCGCTCAATGTTAATTTGGGCATGTAGTCGTTCCTAGTTAACCCGGCAGTTGCTGGGGTATTTCGCCACCCACTGTTTGCTGGGGGGGGGGGCGTTAAACGCCCCCAGCCGATAACTCGAGAACCAATAGGCGCAGCGAAACGCACGAGGCGGCAAACGAAAGAACGCGACGAGACGCTTCAGATGAGTACTTTAAAGTTGAATTTTGAGGTCACAGGTCAGGTCAAGGTCAGGTCAAACACCTGAAATCGGGCTTTCAGTAGCATGGACTTCAGGACTTCGCAATGGGCGCCTCTCGTCATAAACTCTGTCAAAACGGTGCACAATCCATCATAGAAGGCCTACAAGAGTGTCAGCTCCATGCAGGGGTCAGTCAAGCATAGGTCAGGGTCAAGGTCAGGTCAACCGGGCAGGCACATATCCCCGAAAATAAAAACTGATATTCGCAGCCTGTGACACATGTTTTATGGGTAATTTGGGGCGTAGAGCACGATGGTGACATTCATTTTATCATATGTGTACGTGTTTGGCTAAAAAAGCTCAATTTAAGAAATGCATGTATCATGGTCGTGAAGTAGTCACGAGAAATTGCCAAGATTCAGTTCAAGATTTTGGAAAATGCGGAACGATAATCAATAATCGAAGATAGCCATCTGATTGTTCATGGTATTGGCAGTCTAATGGCGTTTACGGCATGTCTGTATGTCTATTCTGTGATTTTATATGATTTTTTGAACATATGCCGTTTTTGGTCGAAAACTCAGAAATCATGACGTCACTAAAACCTCGATATCTCAAAAATTTTCCGACCAATTTTTTTGAAACTTTGTCGCCGTTTTTATGCTATGGCCCGGCGAAAAAAGTGGGGGCGTTTAACGCCCCCCCCCCCCCCAGCAACTCGCGGGTTAAGCTCAAATTAGATCAAGTGACTCATAAGGAGTGAAAAAGCGACAAAAGCATGAATTTCTCTATAGCGGCGGGCTGCCGGGTTGCCAGACGGCGCACCGGTATTTCCACTTTTGACACACCATGCTCCCTTACCTTTAGAGACTCTTAGCTTAGAAAGGGTTCAAAACAGAGCATCAAGGCTCATAACCGGAGCTTTTCGAAGGACACCAACAAATTCACTGCTAGTAGAATTAGGACTTACAACATTGCATACAAGAAGAGAAATAAGCACACTTAACCTTCGCCCCAGTGGGGGGGGGACGTATGTTACCACCCTGTCGCGTTTTTTGCGTATAAATAAAAAACCGCGGCGCGTAGCGCCGCGCCGCTTATCATAGTTTTTTGTACATCAATATTGGACAAGGTGTGAAATATTTGACCCCAGGTCATGTCAGGTCAGGTCACCAGGTCAAGTTAACTGACCAGGCCTAAAAAAAAAGTTTGCTATCATGTCCAGCCTGCAGTGTTTGTCAGAAAGGTTTTAAACTTGGTGGATTGCATGCTGTTATGGGCGCCTACAATTTTTATATCTCGGATTTTTTATATCCGTGACCTAAGGTCAGGTCAGTGGCGTGACCTTACCATTACAAGTCAATGGAGAAAAATGAAAATGCCTCTAGATCCGTGTGTACGCATAGGAACAGTCCAAATATTTCAGAATCACGATGATTTGGACCACCCGTGACGACCAAGGTGTCTTTTTTGATGATAGCCTCTAGAAAGGTCATCCGAGGTCATTTGAGGCTACAAACAGATTTTTGCCAATAACTCTCGATTGGAAAGAGATAGGACGCTGGGGATGGCCTCATTGTGTTTGTCTTGTTGAGACGCATCGAATGATATGCAACATGACCTTTTCCGGTCAGGTCATGACCTTGACCTGAGGTCAAATTTTTAAGTTGACCTTTCAATGTCAAATAATAGTTCATTCGACGCGTCTCGTCGAGAGCAACACGATTCTGATAATAGAAATGTCGTGGCTTTTTCTAGTCAAAAGTTATTGTCGAAAAACACTTTGCGAAAAACAGCTATTTTTGGAATTTTTGCTCTCTGGAGGCTAAACCGTTGACCTGAGGTCAATTTTGATGATAACCTTTTCAAATGAAGAGTTCAAAAGCTATCGATTGCTTTTCCAAGCGTTTTTCTAGCTATCATAGTTGCTGAGATAAATGCATGTTTTCTGAAAAATATAATGACCTTTGGCAAATTTTGACCTTTGATGACCTCCAGTGACCCAAATATTGCTCCAAGATTAAAAATGACCGAAATACTTTCAAACGTACGCATTGAGAGCTATCGACTGCTTTTTACCGCGTCTTTCTAGCCCTCTTAGTTTTTGAGTTAGAGGCAGTGGCGGATCTACGTTGGGGCAAAATGGGCAATTGCCCCCCCCTAAACGGAAAACCTCTGGGCAAACATATCTTTTTGCCCCCCCTAAAAAAACTACAACTTGAATGCTAAAAATATGGTGTTTGAAAAGAAAATGTGAAATAAATGGAGGACTAGAAGGTTGTCATATTCGTGATATTAAGTTGTGAGCTGATAAAAAGTCCTCCGCCCCATGAATGTCAGTCCATCATCCATCAGCAGTGTTACTACTGCTACTGCTACCAAAAAGAAAAAAAATAACGCGATTTATTGAAACCTTGAACCAAGTAAACAAACCGTCAACAGCAGACCGCCAGACGCCTGTCACTCCAGTGGGGTCAGGGGTCACCACACTGGTGAGCGGTTGTACAGTGGTGGGTTTGCATGGGTATATAAGAAGTGTTTGCATAATATTTTATTGCTAGATAGCATGGGTGTAGGAGCTGAAAAAATATTGGTGGGTCTAAATATCCATTAGTACCTAGCATTTCCACTGTGGCTACATTAGTTATGTCCAGAGGCGGATACAGCCATTTCCAAAGGGGGTGCCAAAAGGGTGCCAAAGTCCGAGAGTCTCTACAAGAGCTGCATATGTGTATGCATGAAGTGCGAGATAGGTTTCTGAGAGGAATAACGTAAAGAAGATTACCAATCGCGGCTTTTTCATGAGCCATACCGTTATCTAACGGGGACAAACACAGAAAGGCTCAGTCAGAGCTTTTGGTTTGCGAGGTGTTGGAGAAGCTCAGTATGTTGTGGGAACTTAACGCTGTTCAGTGTGATTCCGTTGGCTGTTGCGCTGTGGTCCTATGTAGTCTGTAGAAGCATCGTTTATCTCCTCTCGAAAGTAACACTGTATAATTTTGCTAGCTCGCGAAGTTTAGTCCCAAAGTTAAGGAATGTTCATTGTAATTGCATCAATAAATGCAGGACCGAAAACAAATGCGCTGTTCTTCGTCTATTTCTTGTTGGGATTCTTAATCGACTGATCTCATTTTCTATTACCGGAAACAACTGTTAATACGTTTAACTACGTGGCAACCCTGACTGCGTATAGTATCGCAGGTACGCTGATGTGGCCTTTGGTCGTGGGCATTTACACATGAACCTGCTGCTGCGACCCTTATCGGTCTCCGGATACAGAAGCCCTTGAGAACCGGCGCGGGCGAACCTTTCGGACGAGGTCTTGCCGAGGTGATGCGGGAGGTAGAGGACGGACCGTCCATAGCGCCGGTGAGCTATTCTCTAACCCGCGCCGGGCCGGTGCTCTGAGATTCCGCGCCGGGCCGCGGGGGGTGTTTGAACACCCCCCTTTTAACTCGGCTCCTGGGCCACGTAGCGACACGCGGTAAGCGGCAATCGAAAGAACGTCAAAAATAAGGACGAAAACACTTCGGTCATTTTTTGGGTCAGGTCAAAGGTCAGGTCACCAGAGGTCACCAAAGGTAAAATGTTGACTATTTCAACATTTTGGAAACTGCCAACGGCTATCTCGGGAACCGATAGAGCTACAGCGCCGCAAAAAAGCGCATTCGATAGCCCTTTTTACAGACCTTTCTGAGTAATGTTCTCAGATTTGACCTCAGGTCAACAGTTTAGCCTCCAGAGGGCAAAAACTCCAAAAATAGCCGTTTTTACGAAAAACGGTTTTTCGGCAATAACTTTTGACTCAAAAGAGCTATGACATTACTTTTGCCAGCATCGTGTTCCTCTCGTCAAGACGCGTCGTATGAAGTGTAATTTGACCTTGAAAGGTCAACTTGAAAATTTGACATCAGGTCAAGGTCATGACCTGACCGGAAAAGGTCATGTTGCATATCAGCTGATCCGCAACGTCGAGCCGAACACATCTAAGGCGTTTTCAGCGCTCTAGCGCTCCTCTATCAGAAGTTAGCATCGAAAAACTGTTAGATTCTGTTCGTGACCTGAGATGACCTCGGGGACATAACGAGGGGTCACAGTTGCCATTTTCTGGTTCAGTGTGTCTATTTTACCTACATCTCGATGTTTGAGAGTGTCTAGAGTAGCGTTCGTGCAAAACAGACGCTTTTCAATTTTCTCCCATTGACTTATAATGGAGAGGCCGCAAAATTGACCTGACCTTAGGTCACCGATATCAAAATTCCGAGATACACATTTTATAGATAGTGTTGCTTTAATCAATCGCTGAAAGTTTCAAGGCAATCGTTCAGTCGGTGTAGCTATGACGAGCATTCTTATTTTTTCTGAGGTGAGGTCACTTGGCGTGACCTGGTGACCTGACCTAAGGTGACCTGGGTCTGAAATTTTCACAACATGTGCGGAAAAGATGCACAAACAGGTGTGCCAAAAACGGCGGCGCTCCGCGCCGCCGTTTTTGAGATATCTGCGAAAAACCGCAAGGGGGTGTTCAAACACCCCCGGCCCGGCGCGGGCTAACTATCTCCCGGAGTCAGGGTGGCTGCAAATTTTTTTTTTGCGCTGCCCTGGCTTGGCCGGACTGACAAAAATGTAAAAAATAAAAAAAGTAATTCCCGAAATCCGAGGAGAAAAATAGGGGTAGCTCGTTTTTTTTTTTTGCCCTAAGACTGGATGTTTGAAATTCTCGCCGACTTGCCTGGCGGCGCAATGTTTGCCCCCCCTAAACTCAAATCCTAGATCCGCCACTGGTTAGAGGTGGGTCGAAAATCGGTGGCGACGCCACTACATGCCGCAACGTGTATCCATGTGTTTGCCCATCAAATGAGGAGCACATTGAGTGGTCATAAACATAGCAAAACGCAATGTACTCCAGTTTACATGCAAACAATATGTGAGAACGAACTTTTGGGACACCCTGTACTCTGATGTATGGGTACAGGTGCAGCACAGCTCCTCTCTATTCATCCGAGGAGGGCCGGCTGGACGCCCTTCGAGCCGGATGGGTGAAGGTGGCATTCGGACTGCCCCGCTTCGCACGCCGCTCCGCCCTCTTGGCGGCCGCCGGTTGGGCACCAGTTCGAGAGTTGTTGAGAACCGCAACATTCTCTGCTCTCAGGTCAGCGATGGTAGCGGAGCATCGCTTAGAACAGGTCATAATCACATCCCTAGCAAAGCTGACCTCGTGCCCCAGCTGGACACCTGCAGATTCCTTCTCAATGTATTAGAACTCAATTTGAAATGCACAGCATCGACTAGCTAGCGGTAATGGAATGACGACTGGGGATCCAGCGGAGCTGACGTTGCGGATGGCGTTGGTGCGGCTCACCTAATGTCCCGGACGGCGTTGGTGCGGCTAACCTGATGTCCCGGACGGCGTTGGTGCGGCTCACCTGATGTCCCGGACGGCGTTGGTGCGGCTCACCTGATGTCCCGGACGGCGTTGGTGCGGCTCACCTGATGTCCCGGACGGCGTTGGTGCGGCTCACCTGATGTCCCGGACGGCGTTGGTGAGGTGCACGCCAGCGCGCAGGCTGTGTGTCACCATGCCCAGCGGCACGTGCTTCCTGTTTCGGCGGCTGTCGTACACCGATATCCGGATGCTGTGCTCCGACAGCCGCCGCTGCGGAATCTGGAGTCACATACTGGCATCAGAGGCGGGCACGTGCAGTCAGAGGCGGGGACGTGCGGTCAGAAGCGGGGACGTGCGATCAGAGGCAGGGACGTGCGGTCAAAAGAGACGGGACGTCAGAGGCGGGGACGTGCAGTCAGAGGCGGGGACGTGCGGTCAGAGGCGGGCCGCGCGCCAGATCCCCTATGTTATGTTTTTTCCTGTCAATCCAGGTCATCGATTCATGACTTTGACAAATGACAGTTTGACAGTTGACAGTTTGACAGTTGACAGGCGTAGAACACGATGGTGACATTCATTTTATCATATGTGCATGACTCATGCATGCAAGATACATGTGCATTTAATATCAGCACAGTGCACAGTGCACACACAACAGTTATGGACTCATTTACATTTTACAACATAAATATCATTTTCTTTTCCTTCAATGTTGGCCATTGAAGGAAAAGAAAATAAGGCAGTGTGACTTGCTGAGTTCAGTGGCAAAATCTTATGACAGCAAGTTTGTCCGGGTTCACAAACATCCAAGCTTTGCACCTTTTTGTTTCCAAGGCAAGTATTTATACCTTTCTTTCATGCTATCCAAAAAAATATTTGAAATATTCATTATCATTTATCTTGAAAATCTTGCGATTTTGGCCTTAGCAATGTCAATGCATCTTCCCTGCTTGCCGCACAACTCAAGTTCCACCAAAAAGTAGTTGGTATTAGTAGCTGGTGCCTTGCAATGTCAAATGTAGGACTGAATTATGAATATGTGAAAACAGTGACATATTTATTTAACCCGCGAGTTGCTGGGGGGGGGCGTTAAACGCCCCACTTTTTCGCCGGGCCATAGCATAAAAACGGCGCGCCGCAGGCGCGCCAAATTTTGGGTACCTGTGGGGAATTGATTGAAGCTTATTGTGACCAAGTTTCAAAAAATCGGTCGGAAAATTTTTGAGTTATCGAGGTTTCAGTGACGTCATGATTTCTGAGTTTTCGACCAAAAACGGCATATGTTCAAAAAATCATATTAAATCACAGAATAGACATACAGACATGCCGTAAACGCCATTAGACTGCCAATAGGTACCATGTACAATCAAATGGCTATCTTCGATTATTGATTATCGTTCCGCATTTTCCAAATTCTTGAACTGAATCTTGGCAATTTCTTGCGACTTCTTCACGACTATGATACATGCATTTCTTAAATTGACATTTTTTAGCCAAACACGTACACATATGATAAAATGAATGTCACCATCGTGTTCTACGCCCCAAATTACCCTTAAAACATGTGTCACAGGCTACGAATATCAGTTTTGATTTTCGGGTGTATGTGCCTGCCCGGTTGACCTGACCCTGACCCTGACCTATGCTTGACTGACCCCTACATGGAGCTGACACTCTTGTAGGCCTTATATGATGGATTGTGCACCGTTTTGACAGAGTTTATGACGAGAGACGCCCTTTGCGAAGTCCTGAAGTCCATGCTACTGAAAGCCCGATTTCACGTGTTTGACCTGACCTTGACCCGACCTGTGACCTATAAATTCAGCTTTGAAGTACTCATCTGAAGCGTCTCGTCGCGTTCTTTCGTTTGCCGCCTCGTGCGTTTCGCTGCGCCTATTGGTTCTCGAGTTATCGGCTGGGGGCGTTTAACGCCCCCCCCCCCCCCCCAGCAAACGGAGGGTGGCGAAATACCCCAGCAACTGCCGGGTTAAAATATTGAGTCCAATGAGCCAATGAGCCTTTCTGTCTCTTCTTCCAGCATTTCTTCAAGCACCTTCGGAAATGGCCTTCCATCATTATTTTCTACTTCCGTGCGAGCAATGAACTTGTAATCTGACCACTAGTTAATACACTATCATCTTACTGTTGGGTGCTGCTTGTAGCAAATAGATAATATAAAATAAAATAAAAACTAACATCACAACACCAAACACCCGTCTTGTTGGTTCCTTTTGGACCTGCCTGGTGACAAAGGCTCTTTCTTTACGCAATATCATCAGTATTCCTCTTCTAATCTTGAAGCCCAGATGCTTTACAAATTGGCCATGAATAATACTAAATTATTATATCGAGAAGCGCAAATCACGATGATTAGTAACAAATGAGGCCGATTATTCCAACACGACATCAAAAAAAAAAATAGACGGGGCTGCCTGTCTATTTTTCTAGGCTGTTTTTCTACATATAATGGCGCAGATAAGCACTCCATTAATATTTGCCGTTGGTGAAACTCGTTGGCTATTTTTCTGGCTGATATTTTTTCACGTCGGCAAATATTTTTTCGCGTGGTTGGTGAAACTCGTCGGCGGATTTTTGATAGAAAAATTGCGTCAGGCGGCTATTTTTCTGTTGGTAAAACTTGCCTCTGACACTCTTTTCGTCCTTATTTTGAAGTTCTTTCGAATAGAGCTTCCCGCATGTCACTACGTGGCCCAGGAGCCGTGCTAGACGGGAACAGCCCCCCCCCCCCCCCCAGGAGGGCGTGAAATCCAGGACCGGGGCGCGGGTCAACTCACCATGAACGAGAACTCCTCATCGAAGCGCGGATTGCAGGTGTTCTTCTTCTGGTGCGACTGCAGATAGCGCCTCTGGTCGGGCAGCAGGTGGACTCTGGCGGGCGCATAAGGTCAGCGGTCAGCGGCTGAGGCCTGTCGGGCCAGCAGTCAGCAGGCCAGCTAACCAGTTTCTCGACATCCAAGGGGCATTCACCCTAGAGATGTTAATCGGATACCAACTTTTTGGTATACCGATACCAAACCGATACCAACTTGGTATTTGGTATTTCAATCGTAATGTGTTTGGTATTTTGTTGGTATCGTGAACCCCCACTAATGTATAAGAGACTAATAAATCGGTAAAAAGTTGGTATTTCCCTCATTTTGCCAAGTTGGCTCGGTTTCGATATTTCCCCGTGGTTTTGGTTGGTATTTGGTTTGGTATCGGTATTCCGATTTTCCGTAATTGACATCACTAATTCACCCTCGACTGTGTGCGGCGTTTTCCAGCGTCTAATGTGTAGGGGGGGGGGGGGCGGTTGGACGGACACACCCTGCCGTTCGGCCCCTGATCAAGCTAGAGCTTTGCGGAAAAAAACGAGCGAGTTGCCCTTGACGAGAAGAAGCCCATGATACCCAAATTTAATTTCATAGGTGATTGGTAGACCTTTCAAGGTCAAGCTATAGTTCATTCGATGCGTCTTGACAAGAGGAACACGATGCCGGTAAAAGTAAGCTCGTACAAGGCTTGGGTCAAAAGTTATTGCAGAAAAACTTTCCGAAAAAATCGGCTTTTTTGCAGTTTTTGCCCCCTGCAGGCAAAACCGTTGACGTTAGGTCAAATCTGAGAAAATTATTCAGAAAGGGCGTTAATAGGGCTATCGAATGCGCTTTTCCACGGCGCTGTAGCTCTATTGGTTCCCGAGTTATGCGTTGGCTTCTTGGAAATTGTCGACATTCGACCTGGAAATCGGCGAAATTTTGCCTTCAATGACCTCTGGTGACCTGACCTTTGACCTGACCAAAAAATTGACCGAAGTGATTTCCTCATTATTTTTTACGTTCTTTCGAACGCCGCCTTCCGCGTATCGCTACGTGGCCCAGGAGCCGAGTTAGAAGGGGGGGGTGTTCAAACACCCCCAGCAGGGCTTGGAAATCCAGGACCCCCAGCCGGGCGCGGGTTTAAGTACTCATCTGACTAAGCGTCTCGTCGCGTTCTTGTTGTTCACCTCAGGTAATGATCAGGGCAGAGCCACTCAGTCCACGAAGCTGGCCCAAAGTGGTCATATAGCTTATTCGATTCGGTAGGTCCTCACAAGTCCTTTGGTGGCTTCCCGACTCGCTAGCTCAATTTGATCGGGACTTTTTTGGTGAAAACTCCTGTGACCTTAGTGACGTCATAAATGGAGTCGCCTAAGATCAAGAATGCAAAAGTAAATGCTGGGGCTCGCAAAGATTGTATAATATCACGAATTAATGCGCTTGAGACAGCTTTAGACGGCTCCCGGCGCCAAAATAACAGTTTTCATATTTCCCCAATGATTAACCCGCGCACCGACGGGGGGGGCGGATATCCGCCCCCCCTGAGGTTTTTCGCGAATAGCGGGAAAACCGCGGCGCGTAGCGCCGCGAAATTTGGTATGACTATAACCTCATCAATTTTACACATGGTGTGCAAGTTTGAACCTCCTACCGTTTAAGGTCAGGTCACCAGGTCATTTTGAATGACCCAACCTCAAATCACTTTTTTGCAACTTTGTGACCGTGCCAGAGCTACAGTAGATGTCGGAAGCCTTTGAAAGTCGCAGGATATTATAAGGTCATTTGTAGCTACAATTTGTATATCTAGGAATTTTCATATCGGTGACCTAAGGTCAGGTCAATTTCGCGACCTCCCCATTATAAGTCAATGGGGGAAAAATCAACTCCCTGTTTTTACCACTAAAACGGGTCGGAATGGCCCCATATACCATACATGACTTTATATACGATCAACCTTCACTACCTTGAGGTCTGTTTTGCTGACGGGCAGCTGTGAGGTCATGTGACGTCATCAAAGGTCACCAAAGGTTTTTGGCCAATAACTCCGTACAGGAACAAGATACAGACGCGTGGATGGTCTCATTGTGTTCAGCTCGTCAAGACGCATCGAATGACATACATGATGACCTCGAGGTCACGTGACCTGAGGTCAACCTTTGCCCTTGACCTTTCGAGGTCAACATATATATCATTCGATGCGGATTGACGAGAGGATCACGATGATGCCCTTAGTTTGTTCCTAGCTTGACTAATTCGAAAGTTATTCGAGAAAAAAACTCTCTCCATATCTAGCGCCGCCATTTTGACTTTTTCGACCCCTGTGACGTCATCTTTGACCTGACCTGAAAATGACCTTTGTAAAAATTGTAGATCTTGGCCGTGCGTATCCGATGCCGTTTACCGCTTGTCGCTATCTTGCTTCGTTCTCGAGATCTCAGGGGGGCGGTCATCCGCCCCCCCCCCCGTCGGTGCGAAGTTGGCGCAGACCCCCGTCGGTGCGCGGGTTAATAATCGTGAGGTTGCGTGACCGACCTGACTTCAGGTGACTCTTAAGAAAAATACGAGATAACTACATACAAGTTGTGAGGCCTCTAGGAGATAGTATGTACCTACTGTGTAGATCATATGTATTTATCATATGATCATATATCATATGATCGTGTATTTTGTGTCATATTAGGTCCACTGTATTGATCGATCTTATTAGGTGTCTTTTATGAAGTGTTCATTGTGTGCTCATATTGCATTGTATATGACGAAGGTCGCAGAATAGCCCTGCACCAGTGGAGCGACCTTATTCGGTAAATACATACATACTGTGTAGATCATATAAGATTCATAACCCAGTGAAAGGTCCCCTGGCACGATGGGTGTTGCGACGTTGCGACATTTTGGGACCTTACAGAGGTTCACTTTTAACGTCATTGGTCAACGGCCTGACCTTAACCTTCGCACTTATAAGAGGGTGTCGAACAGACGCCCCACTCTTAGTTTTTCGCAAACAACTCGCGCAAAAAGCGGCTGTTCTCGACGAAACTTTCAGTACCCTCGAGTTAATCAATATTACGCCTATCCTTAAAATTTTTATGACCCTAACCCAAAAGACCTTTGACTTGTGACCTGTTTTCCAAGACCATGTTTGGTCGGAATCGCGATTTAGCGTATTTCGGCTCACATTAGGAGCGCGTTTATTGTCTTTTTGTGGCTTTAAGCGATCAAACATATGAAAGGAAAGGATGTTGATCCATGGATTCTAGTGGGTGTCAAGATCACGTGAAGGTCAGTCAGGTCACTGACCTTTGATGACCTTAGTTCACTGCTTCGAGTTCTATATGTTTCTAGGGTAGGTTTTGGAGTTGATTTCGCATTTAGAAACCGTTTGAACATTTACGAAGTAGTTTTGGTTCCCTCGTAACATGTGACCTGATGCACGAAAACATCATCTGTGATCAAAACTAACTTGAAATTCGTGATTAGCACCCCCGCAAAACCTTATAACAGCCTCACTTAAGAAGCTTTAACAGGTCCCGATTTTCCCGACTTTTGAGTATATATTGACCTATCAACAAATGACCTAGGACCTTAAACTTGGGTATCAACGGCCTCCTTTCGTCACGGGCAACACGCTTTTTTTCCGCGAAGCTCTAGCTCGATCAGGGGCTGAACGGCAAAGGGGTCCAACGGACCCCCTCCCCTTTACGCTAGACGCTGGCAAAACACCAATATGCGCGAGGGTTAAAGGTAGTGTGCCACCTTTGAAAGATTTCCCATTTTATTTTTCCTAGGATCAGAAGCTTCTGTTTTTACCTAATATCGCAAAAAAAAAAATCAAAAATGGGCCTGGAATAGTGCCTTTTTCGCCTAAAAGTTTTTCGGTTTTTAGATATGTATAACAACTGTAGTGGGCTCACCTGCAAACAGGCGTCGGGCAACAATCGCGAATGCGGCGCACTTGTGACAATAAGCAAAGGTCATTATAGTGTTGCGACCATACGACGTACGGGAATGAGTTATCAGCTGTCTAATCGTAGACAACACAATGTCGAGCCTTAAACTGTAAGCCCGTATTGGTATTGTTTCTTTTATTTGGCTGTCGAACATTATTTATGGTTTGAAATATGATTTTATGTAAAATAATTGATATGAAAAAGCCGTCAAGTATAAGTTATGACCCCATTTCACCACACGCAAGTGGCAGAAATGACAATGATCAGCTGACGCATTTTTCTTGGCCGAAGTCAGAGCGCGCGGCCCGACGCACCACGCGTATTTGGAAATTCCGACCTCGACGAGCATCAGAAGCCACCTAACAGGCGTGTTCGAAACCGCAGGAGATGATGATGAACGGGTTTATCGAAACTTGATTGGATGAGCATATCGGTAATAGCGATTTCAGTGTGTGCATTTATTGTTCATAGTGGTGTGAAATGTGGTTGGGGTACGACCGACAACCCGTCGGGGCGAATTTCGCACTGGGGTACTCAAAATTTGAAGAATTTAAGACGTTTCCATGAGTTTTGAAGGTATGGATAAGTTCTAAAAATCCGGTTCTCCTTATCTGGGCCATTAACTCCATACGGTCCAGGAAAGCTGGCACACTACCTTTAAAATACAGCAGCTGTCATACAAAGTCGGCTGGAATCAAAGGTCAGGTTTGCAGAATTTCAGCTCTCGCAGCAAATAGACAATGGTCGAGACTGTCGTCAGCCGCGGACGCACACTCGACCAACTCTCCAAGCCCGTTGACTGCAGGTGACCTTGACATGTCAAGCCTGATCGGCCGCCGGCCGCTGTCGTGCGGTCGTTACACGCAGAGGGGAGGGAGACACAAAGCTCTACGTTATAGCTGACCTCTGACCTTTCCCCGTGCCCTGGTCATTGAACCCGCTCCATGCCGCTGGGCGGTGGCATGGCGGTGGAAACTGGTTCTAGCCTCTATACATGCCACCATTCTAACGCTCCCCTCCCCACGCTACTACGCGGCGTGGAGTACGCTCGTGCGTAACTGGGCGGAGCAAGGGGCCACGCGATACAGGGGCGGAACTGGTTGCCCTCCCGCTGGCCGAGCGACCAACGAGTAACGACTAACGACCCTGTAGAACCGTACGTCCGCGCTTGTTCGTTTCGCCGGTTGACCCCCCTCCCCCCCCCCCCCCTATAAGTGCGGGGTCAACACTCGCTCTGGTCTGGTGTCGTCAGTTTGCATCGAGGACCTGATGACCGGGCTGTGGTCTGACCGGGCCCTGCTCTGACCTCACCTGATGACCGGGCCCTGCTCTGACCTCACCTGATGACCGGGCCCTGCTCTGACCTCACCTGATGACCGGGCCCTGCTCTGACCTCACCTGATGACCGGGCCCTGCTCTGACCTCACCTGATGACCGGGTCACAGGAGTCCGGCTCATCTCGACTTCTCTGCGGCAGTTTCTTGGCCTTGATGATGGTGACGGTGAGCTTCTCTTCTGAGGCGGTGTAGGACACAGATAACCACAGCCGACCTGCGCACAGGACACAGGTGTAACCATAGCCGACCTGCGGCACAGGACAGAGAGAACCACAGCCGACCTGCAGCACAGGACACAGGTGTAACCACAGCCGACCTGCGGCACAGGGCGGCACAGGACACAGACAACCACAGATGACCTGCGGCCAGGGCTGGGAAATCTCTCATACTTCAATGCCCCAGTAGTTAGCAGATACCGCTTTATTATTCCAGCAGAGTAGCAGAATAAGCATTTCTCTCTTTCGCTCTATTTGCCATCAGGAAATAACATAGGTACAACAAAAAAAAAGATATTGAATCAAGCATACTTGTAAAGCAAAAGCTCCTACTGCATGCGTGTGATCTCCCATGACAAATAAGAGCAAAACATTGTGAAACGCTTAACAAGCCGGACTAGAACAGCCTGCTGTTCCGGGACGTGGCGGACGCCAGGTCCTGGTTAGTCCTGATTCTGAACATGCGCCGTACGCGGGCAAAGCCAAAGAACCGGACCCCAAACTCCACATCACTGGAGCGTTAACCCGGCAGTTGCTGGGGTATTTCGCCACCCACCGTTTGCTGGGGGGGGGGGGGGCGTTAAACGCCCCCAGCCGATAACTCGAGAACCAATAGGCGCAGCGAAACGCACGAGGCGGCAAACGAAAGAGCGCGACGAGACACTTCAGATGAGTATTTTAAAGTCGAATTTTGAGGTCACAGGTCGGGTCAAGGTCAGGTCAAACACCTGAAATCGGGCTTTCAGTAGCATGGACTTCAGGACTTCGCAATGGGCGCCTCTCGCCATAAACTCTGTCAAAACGGTGCACAATCCATCTTTTAAGGCCTACAAGAGTGTCAGCTCCATGTAGGGGTCAGTCAAGCATAGGTCAGGGTCAAGGTCAGGTCAACCGGGTAGGCACATATCCCCGAAAATCAAAACTGATATTCGCAGCCTGTGACACATGTTTTATAGGCAATTTGGGGCGTAGAACACGATGGTGACATTCATTTTATCATATGTGTACGTGTTTGGCTCAAAAAGTTCAATTTAATAAATTCATGTATCATGGTCGTGAAGTAGTCACGAAAAATTGCCAAGATTCAGTTCCAGATTATGGAAAATACGGAACGATAATCAATAATCGAAGATAGACATTTGATTAATCATGGTATTGGCAGTCGAATGGCGTTTACGGCATGTCTGTATGTCTGTTCTGTGATTTTATATGATTTTTTGAACATATGCCGTTTTTGGTCGAAAACTCAGAAATCATGACGTCACTAAAACCTCGATATCTCAAAACATTTCCGACCGATTTTTTTGAAACTTTGTCACAATAAACTTCAATCAATTCCCTGCAGGTACCCAAAATTTGGCTCGGCGGCCGACCTGCCTGTGAGGAGCTGCTGGCCCGGCGGCTGACGCATGTCGGCACCATCTGATCACCACTCGTCGGCGCCTACCAGAGCAGGCGAACAAGACGGATGGCCGCCAGGAGCACTCCACGAGCTTGTACTGGTCGGAAAACATCATGCTGGCCTCCATAGGCGTAGGAACGTTTTCGAAAGTGTGGGGGGGGCAGGGTCCCAGAGGTCCAAAACCTAACCTACCCCCAAAATCCAATTTCTCCTCGGATTTCGGCCACTTTGTTTTCGCAGCATGCTCAGAGGTAAAAAAAAAAATCGAGACAAAAACGAAAACAAAATTGGTTAAAATTTCAGGGAGACTCCCGTCCAAAAACTCAAACTATTAACTGATGGACGGACGCGTTCCCCTGTCCTCCGCAGCCGTTGTCACCCATGCAAATTCCAGAGGCATCCAGCAACTTTTCCATTACGAGCAAGCGTGAAACGTGCAAAGCGAGTCTTTTCAATATAGGTACCTACCTATAAAAAGCAGCATGAACGGCCCAGCTAGTCTCAGCCAGGCCTATAACGTTTTTAAAAGGTTTATATCAGCCACCACTGCAACTGGGCTGATTGACTATCAGAGGCCGGTGTGGGACTTTTAGAGGCCGGTTTGGGCCCTCAGAGGCCAGTTTAACCTTCGACCTATAGGACCTATAGGTTTTCTACATACGCGCCGGCCGAGGGGGCGGGGGGCGGGTACATCGGCGAATTTAAGGTCCTAGGTCACCCGGTGACCTCTGAGGTCAGGTCAAGTGCCCCAAGGTACGATTCAGTTTTTGGTGAATAACTTCGCAAAAATGGCCGCAGAGCCGCGATTTTGGCAGCATCGTGTTTGCCTCGCTCAGGCGCGTCGAATGGTATACTTTTTGTTCGGGTCAGGTCAACTTGGGGTGTTGACCTCAGGTCAAGGTCAGGTCAGCAACCCCAGGTCACGAAGTTAGTCGAAAGAGGTCATGTCGCATATCATTCGATTCGGCAGGTCTTCCTGAGTCCATTGGTGGCTTTCCCGACTCGCTAGCTCAATTTGATCAAGAGTTATTGACGAAAAACTAATATGACCTTGATGACGTCATAAATGACGTCACGCAAGGTCAACATTGCAAAAGTGACGCATCTTACCTTGCAAGGAGTGCATCAAATCACGATTCTGTGTGCTTGAGATAGTTGGACATCGTTCCCGGCGCCAGAATAGCAGTTTTCATTTTTCCCCGTTGACTTATAATGGTGAGGTCACGAAAATGACCTGACCTCATATGACCTTTAGGAAAAATCCGAGATAGACAAGTTGTGAGACTCGTAATGGATACTAGATCCTGCAAGTTTCATTTCCCTGTGAAAGCTCCTCTGGCAGTGAGGGCGTTGCGAAGTTGCGACATCTGAAGACCGTGCAGAGGTTCACTTATGACGTCATAGGTCAGTGACCTGACCTGACCCGAAAATGCAGTTGGTGTCAAAAGATCCGGTTTGAATCAAAGGTCAGGTATGCCAAGTATCAGCTCTCTATCATTAGCGTGTTCGGAGCTATCACGAAAAAACCCTAGGGGGGGGGGGCACCCGCCCCCCCCCCCTCGGCCGGCGAGGGTTAAGTGACCTGGGTCTAAAATTTTCACAGCATATGTAGAAACGATGTATGATAATGTGTGCGAAAAACTGCAGAGGAGTGGTGTTCAACCACATACACCCCCAGCAGGGCGCGGGATAAGAGCCAAAGTTATTTTTTCGAAATTCGAAAAAGGAATATATATGATAGTCCCTACCGTGTTCTGTCCAGATACCGAATTTGGGACCAATACCTCATTTTTGACCAAGTTATAACGAAAAAAAAACTTTTGAAAATTGATGACGTCAAATTTTCCAAATCAACTTTTAGCAATTCTAAACCTCGTAGCGCAAATAAAGACCACCATTAGAATCCCCGTGACGAGCTGCATCGAATCGATACCAAATGTATGCAAACACCAAATTTCAAATTTGACCTAATCTGACCTGACCTTGACCTAACCTTCACCAGAGCATAGTCTAAATTGGCCCCAAAGGCTGCCTGACCCACATAATCGCATTTGTCATGTAAAACGGTTAGCCCGGCGGCCGCTGGGCCTCCGCGCCACCCGCCGGCCACTGGGGGGGGGGGGGGCATATAGTTGCCCCCCCCCCCTTTACCTCTGCGACGAATGACGATATCGTCGCAACGCGAGAAGATAGAGAGGCGAAACTTTGCACACATCCTGAAAGGTTCTGACTGACGGCGACTGGTCAATATGTGAGAGCTGTTGTCGGCCGGCTGCCCGCCGGTATATGGGGCTGCCCGGGCTGGCCGGTATATGGGGCTGCTCGGGCTGGCCGGTATATGGGGCTGCTCGGGCTGGCCGGTATATGGGGCTGCTGGGGCTGGCCGGTATATGGGGCTGCTCGGGCTGGCCGGTATATGGGGCTGCTCGGGCTGCCCGGTATATGGGGCTGCTGGGGCTGGCCGGTATATGGGGCTGGCCGGTATATGGGGCTGCTGGGGCTGGCCCGGTATATGGGGCTGCTGGGGCTGGCCGGTATATGGGGCTGGCCGGTATATGGGGCTGCTGGGCTGGCCGGTATATGGGGCTGCTGGGGCTGGCCGGTGTATGGGGCTGCTGGGGCTGGCCGGTATATGGGGCTGGCCGGTATATGGGGCTGCTGGGCTGGCCCGGTATATGGGGCTGCTGGGGCTGGCCGGTATATGGGGCTGCTGGGGCTGGCCGGTATATGGGGCTGGCCGGTATATGGGGCTGCTGGGGCTGGCCGGTATATGGGGCTGGCCGGTGTATGGGGCTGCTGGGGCTGGCCCGGTATATGGGGCTGCTCGGGCTGGCCGGTATATGGGGCTGATAGGGCTGGCCCGGTATATGGGGCTGCTCGGGCTGGCCGGTGTATGGGGCTGCTGGGCTGGCCGGTATATGGGGCTGGCCGGTATATGGGGCTGCTGGGGCTGGCCGGTGTATGGGGCTGCTGGGGCTGGCCGGTGTATGGGGCTGCTGGGGCTGGCCGGTATATGGGGCTGCTGGGGCTGGCCGGTATATGGGGCTGCTGGGGCTGGCCGGTATATGGGGCTGCTGGGGCTGGCCGGTATATGGGGCTGCTGGGGCTGGCCGGTGTATGGGGCTGCTGGGGCTGGCCGGTATATGGGGCTGGCCGGTATATGGGGCTGCTGGGGCTGGCCGGTATATGGGGCTGGCCGGTATATGGGGCTGCTGGGCTGGCCCGCTCCGCTCACCGAGTGCGGCGTGCTGCTCCGTCTGGTCGTCCTCGGTCTGGTCTCCGTCCGTCAGCCGGTATAGGTCCGGGTCCAGCCGTCCCAGAGCCGCTCTCTCTGCCGAGCGGCAGCAGCGTCAGTGGGACAGCGTCAGCCACTGATTTCGAAAACATCAGCACTGGCATCAGTAAACGTCACTCACACTAGTCACAGCATCAGTTACAATTGGTCACAACCAGACATGTGCATGGATCTGAAAGGTGGGCCTTTGATCCTCGTGGATCTCTCGACAAATTTTACAGGCTGGATCTATGATCTCAGTCACAGACTTCTCTATATATAGAGAGAAGTCTGTGTCTCAGTGGATCTCTCGACAAACGTTAAGGTTGGATCTATGATCTATTGTCATTTCGCGACAATTCTGTAGGTTAGGATCTATGATCTATGTGGATCCCACGGACAATAATTGGGGATACCTATGACTTGTATGGATCTCACGACATGATGTACTTGAACTTGAACAGAGATCCAATAGTGAAGTTGTTTCTGAGAATGAATCGTGTGTTTCGATATGGGTGGCGGAGCGCCGATGGAGGGCAGCTGGTCTGGGGTGCCCACCAGTGCCCACCAGTCGGCTTACTTGGTGACCGGCTGAAGAAGACGGCTGACGGAGAGCCGGCGCGCGCCTCGCTCGGAGACGATTCGGCCGACCAGTACTGGGAGCCCAGCGGCGACGGCGTGCCGCTGCGCCAGCCGTCGGCGCCCGCCGGCTCTGCCGGCACAGCGCGGCGCACATAGACATACATACATACACATATACACACACATACACACACACAGCGAACACGAGCGCCGCCTACACCACATGTCGTCCCCCAGGCCAGTCGGCTGTATGGTGACCTCAGACGGTCGTTAAGAAGAATACATTAGAATATAATTAGATAAGTAAAAGAAATTGACCTTTTCCTCGACATTAAAAATGCAAAAGCCGAATAATGTATTTAAAAAAGGTAAATGTTAAGTGCTGGAGCGAGGAACATATTGAATATAATTAGATAAGTAAAAGCAATTAACCTTTTCCTCGACATTAAAAATGCAAAAAGCCGAACAATGGCTACGTTTCCATGACACAAGCTAAGCCGATTTTGAAAAATGGATTTGCTCCATCATAGCATTAAAGGGACCCTCCCACCTTTAAAAAAGTTAATGAATTGGCATGAAAGTGATGTCGCTCGGTTCAGAAAGAGCGAAAACGAATATCTACCAAATTTCATCGAAAAATATTCACTGGTTTTCAAGATATTAGACTTTTACGATTGTTTACTTTTTGGGATCTCCGCTGTTCCTAGTGACTTTATTTGAAAGTGCGGCATTTGTTGCGCGCAAAGCAGCATATACCACCGCGTGCTACAAAACGTTTTAGTCAAACATTTCAAAATCGTTAGATATCTGCGCTGACGTCACACATTCAGAGGGGTATTGCTATGCATTAGCCTCTCTGAATCAAAATGCTGCAATTTTGAAATTCAATATTTCCGATTTAAGGCATTTCTGGATGTTGTGAGTGCCGAAACCGGTAATTGTGAGCCAGGGACCCCATTTTGGCTATCTCAACTCAAATCTAATGTTAAAGGGACCCTCCCACCTTCAAAAAAGTTAATGAATTGGCATGAAAATGATGTCGCTCGGTTCAGAAAGAGCAAAAACGAATATCTACCAAATTTCATCGAAAAATATTCACCGGTTTTCAAGATATTAGACTTTTACTTTTGTTTACTTTTGGGATCTCCGCTGTTCCTAGCGACTTTATTTGAAAGTGCGGCATTTGTTGCGCGCAAAGCAGCATATACCACCGCGTGCTACAAAACGTTTTAGTCAAACATTTAACGGACGTTCGAAAGCCTGATGACGTCATCAGATTCCCGTAATGGTTAAGAGATAGGGACCAAGCTGGTCCCACCCTGCAAGTAAAGGGAAGAAATTTCTTGAGCACCATAAAGCTGCGGGGGTTGCGACAAGGATAAATGGTGGTTTCTGAGCCTGGCCGCAAACTTGGCTATCTCAACTCAAAACTAATGTTAAGGTGGGAGGGTCCCTTTAAGGTGGGAGGGTCCCTTTAAGGCATAATTTAAAAATGTAAATACAGGATTAGGTGCTAGCTAAAACCATATATACGCTCATTTTTTGCATAAGGTAGGTAAATAGTTTCCGAGAAAAACGCACGTGAAATATCGCTAAATCGATTTACAGCATTTTAGGCGCGATTTCAAAAAGTCAAAGACCAAATTCAAAACGTTCACGTGCATTTTGAACGTAAACTTTTTGAATTTGGCCTTTAACTTTTTGAAATTGCGCCTAAAAAGGTGTAGACGTGTCATGGAAACGTAGTGAATGTTACCAGGAATACATTAGTTTAGGATTAAAGTACGTCGGTGAAAAAAACAAACTTGTAAACAGAGATATTGAATGGAAATAACAAAAGACAATGTTTGCTCTGGTACAGTGATCGGTAGGTTTTCCGGGTCGTGCCCCCTCTCCTTTCTGGGCGCCTCGCGGGGCCATAACGCGCCCCCTCCCCTCCACCAGACCTATTACGTACTGAAATAACCAATGTTACTGAAACTCCATAGATAGTTGTCGAGTTGACCGGTAGACGTTGACCCGGCCGGACGTTTGCGGCGCTCGGACCGCACCCCGCGCGGCTGGCGGAGCGAGAGAGCCGGGCCAGCTAGTGTTGTAGTGTAGCGTGAGTCGCGTGTGGGTCTAGATATCACCAAAAAGCGAAAGGCGTGTTCTCCAAAAGATGGAGGACAGGACAAAGTGAACTTTGAGCTAAAGAAATTCATCGTGGAAGAAGACGCGAAATGTGTTCGTGAGATAAAGGCCGCGAGTGACGGGCGCTTAGTGGCGATCGAGGAGTCACTCACTGTCTTTCACAATGGACTCGATCACTGCGGTGTCTAACAGGCAGTATTCCGCTGATCCGGACATTGTCCAACTGCGTAAGGAGACAGCCCACCTCAGACGGCGAGTTCAGGAGCTGGAGCGAGGGGAGCAGAGGCTGGCATGCCTGTTTTTTCTCCGGGCCGGCGGTTCAGACGCACACCCAGCGGGACCAGGCAGTGAGGCAGATTCAGTCTGTGGTGCGACAGTATCTGAACCACACCCTGGATGACAGGCAGGTCAAGGCCGTCATAAGACTGCAGAATGGAAAGATACTGCTGGAGTTTACCTCCCTTGCAACAGGCTCCAACAGACATCCTTTTCCGGTCAAAAGCAAGGCTGAATGGTTCCGGCCTTTCTATCGCCGAATCACTTATGCCACGCAGGCAGGCCATGTTTTTGGAGCTGCTGAGAATGAAGGAGGGGAGGATCCACTCGGTGTTTACCAATATATCTCACGACAGTTGCCGGCTGGCCAAATGCTATACTTAAAAAACGAAGATAGCTGGTCATCGCTGAGCTGTAAGCCAGTTTTTTAATGATACAATTGAACATTCTCCGGGTAGTGCCTCTCTTTGGTTGCAAAAAGGAAATACGCCTGACTCCCCCAGCGCTTGGGGAGAAAGGCCCGGCTTAGCCAAGAGAAGTATTAAAAAACGGAATTTGATTTGTAGGTGGGGTGGAGGGGAACTTAATCGTGTACCAATTTCATAACCCTAGATGAATACATTCAAGGTCAGGTGAGGTTAAACGTGATCAAATTTAACAAAGTGACTATTTTGCGTTTATACACCAATAGGCAATAGCTCTAAGAGTTACCGGCCGATTTTCCTTTTTTTCTTTATTCGATATTTTAGGCATGTTAACCCTCGCCCGTATAGGGGGGGGGGGGTCGAACGGACCCCCCCCCCTATGGTTTTTCGCGAATAACTCGCGTAAAAAGCGGCCGATCGCGACGAAACTTTCAGTACCCTCGCGTTAATCAATTTTACATCTACTCTGAAAATTCCATGACCCTGACCCCAATGACCTTTGACCTGTGACCTACTTTTCGAGACCATGTTTGGCCGGAATCGCGATTCGGCGTATGTCGGCTCGCATTAGCCGCGCGTTTGCAGTCTTTTCGTGGTTTCAAGCGTTCAAACATGTGATATGATGTTGCCCCCATGCGTTAGAGTGGGTGTCAAGGTCACCTGAAGGTCAAGTCAGGTCATTGACCTTTGATGACCTCGGTACACTTTTTCGAGTTTTACATGTTTCTAGGTCAGTTTTTGCAGCTGAATTCGAATTTAGCAACCATTTGAACATTTACGAAGTAGTTTTGGTGCCTTCGTAACATGTTACGAAGCTATCAGAGGCGGTTGACACCTACTAGGAATACCCGGCAGGATCCCTACTGGTTGACCTGACCTGACCTGACCCGACCCGGACTAAATGCATGAAGACATCATCTGTGATCAAAACTAACATGATATTCGTGATCAGCACCCCGAAAAACCCCGTAGCAGCCACACTTTACGACGTTCTAACAGGTCCCGATTTTCCCGACTTTTGGGTCATTGACCTGACCTGCAAGGTCAACCAATGACCTAGGACCTTAAAATTAGGTATCATCGGCTTCCTCTTGTCACGGGCAACACGCTCGTTTTTTCCGCGAAGCTCTAGCTCGATCAGGGGCGAAACGGCAAGGGGGGGGGGGTCCAACGGACCCCCCCCCCCCCTTATACGTTCTCGGCTGGAAAAACACCAATACGGGCGAGGGTTAAGAGAATCTCTAGTTAATCTAACCAAAAATTTGGCAGTTAGTGGCCTGCTAAGAGTAAGCTGTCGCCGGCAGAGTCGTGGGTCGGCCGACGCGGGAAACGTTTCAGTCACAATGTTGTGTTTGCACCTTAATAATTCAACTTTTTACTAATTTATTTTCTTTTTTTTACCATAAGATTGCCTGTACATTTCTAAGCCTTCACACAAGATTTGATGCGGATCGATCATAATCAGCGGTAAGAAGCGCAGTGCAAAGATGAAACCGTCCCGCGCCGGCCCGGCACAGTCTACCATTCAGGTGGCGAGTATCGGCCGGCGCCGGCCGCCGCGCCGCCCCGGCAGGATGTTTGATTTTACACCGCTATTACTAAAAAAAAATTGTGGACTGATTTACCTATTGCTTGCACGGGAAGATTCGCAATTTGATGTTGGACAGGTACTGAAAATTTGACGTTAATATAATGATTGCGGCGTGATTTATTCGCGAAAACAGGTGAGATTGGCGAAATCCACCCCCTTCCACTGCGCGTGCACGTTACACTTCTTGTTGCTATATCATCTTAAGTTATCGTTGGCCCACTCTAATCTTCTCAGCACGTGTGCCTTAGGTGTAGTGGAAGACAATACCGTAAAGTGGGGCTATTTGAGACAGTGGGGCTATTTGAGACAGTACGGCAATGGCTTCGTAAAATTGCTGTAAAATTAAAACCGTTTGATATTTTTGATCAATTTTTGCTCAGGTAAATTTGGAATTTTGCAATGAATTCCATGGATAGGGTTTTTGAAAATTTTGAAAAGTTCTGAAAGAAATTTGGCATTAAATGAGAAATACAGAAAACCCACAATTTAAGTTATACGAAAAGCACCCCTACCTGCAGCTTAACCCGCGCCCGGCTGGGGGTCCTGGATTTCCACGCCCTGCTGGGGGGGGGGGTGTTTGAACACCCCCCCTTCTAACTCGGCTCCTGAGCCACGTAGCGATACGCGGAAGGCGGCGTTCGAAAGAGCGTCAAAAATAATGACGAAATCACTTCGGTCAATTTTTTGGTCAGGTCAAAGGTCAGGTCACCAGAGGTCATTGAAGGCAAAATTTCGCCGATTTCCAGGTCGAATGTCTAAAACTTCCAAGAAGCCAACGCATAACTCGGGAACCAATAGAGCTACAGCGCCGCGGAAAAGCGCATTCGATAGCCCTATTAACGCCCTTTCTGAGTAATTCTCTCAGATTTGACCTAACGTCAACGGTTTTGCCTGCAGGGGGCAAAAACTGCAAAAATGACCGATTTTTTCGGAAACAGTTTTTCTGCAATAACTTTTGACCCAAGCCTTGTACGAGCTTACTTTTACCGGCATCGTGTTCCTCTCGTCAAGACGCATCGAATGAACTATAACTTGACCTTGAAAGGTAAACTTGAAAATTTGACCTCAAGTCAAGGTCATGACCTGACCGGAAAGGGTCATGTTGCATATCAGTCGATCCGTATCGTCGAGCTGAACACATCTAAGGCGTTTTCATCGCTCTAGCATGCCTCTATCAAAAGTTATTTGCGAAAAACTGTTAGATACCATTCGTGACCTAAGATGACCTCAGGGCATAAACAAGGGTCACGGACACCATTTTCATGTTCAGTGTCTCTAAACCACTTGTAATTCGGTGTTTGGGAGTGTTTATAATGTCTTTCGTCCAAAACAGGCGCATTTCAATTTTCTCCCATTGACTTATAATGGGGAGGTCGCAAAATTGACCTGACCTTAGGTCATCGATATCAAAATTCTGAGATATACATTTTGTACATGCTATTGCTCTTAGCAATCGCTGAAAGTTTCAAAGCGATCGGTCACTCGGTGTAGCTATGACAGACATTGAAACTTTTTATGAGGTGAGGTCACTTCAAGTGACCTGGTGACCTGACCTTGAATGACCTTGGTCTGAAATTTTTCGAACATGTGTAGAATTGATGCATGATTAGGTGTACCAAAAACGGCGGCGCGGAGAGATATTCGCGAAAAACCACAAGGGGGGGGGTGTTCAAACACCCCCCCAGCAGGGCGCGGGTTAACATGGTTGTATGTATGTATGTATGTATTACAATCATGGACAATCCACACGGGGCGTGGCGATTACAGTCCAGAGTCTGAGACGGGTTGGAACAAAAACATGCAGGGGCAGTAGAACACAGGCATAACGATTTAATCACTGGACACTCACTCTCTATATACATACGGACAATTCAAGTCAGCGCGCCACACACGGCTGCGGGTACCCCCTCCCCCTGACATGAGTCAGCGTCGGGCGGTCGCGAACGCCGGACAGACTGCAGCCTTGGCCGCACGGGCGAATTGGGCGGGGCGCTGTTCGATGACACCGGGAGGCAGACTGTTGAGTAGCGCCGCGGCCCGGTAGCCGAACCGTCGCTTGCCTGTCTCGAGCCGCGAGCGTGGGAGGTGGAGAAGGTGGTCTTGCCGGGTGGACCTCTTTCGCGCGTCACTGTTATAAGTGAACATAGTAGCTAGTTCTTCGGGCTCGCCGTTCCTTATTATTTTCTGAGCAGTTACGAGGGTTTGAATATCGGCCATAGTTTTCGGAGGTATCCATCCAAGCGAGTCGCGGAGGCCAGAGACGTGGTCGAATTTACGGCGGCCGAAGATGACCCGTGCTGCGAAGTTCATAATTTTTTGGAGCCGGTCAAAGTTTTTCCGGGAGCCATTTCCGTAGACAGTGAGGCAGTACTGGACGCGCGAGATGACAAGTGCCGTCACGATCGTTTTGAGGATGCCGTCTGGGAGACAGTGTCGTGCGTGGGAGAGGCCGATCAGTACGCCCATGCAACGACGGCTCAGCTCGGCTACGTGTGCCTCCCAGGTGAGTGCGCCGTCGAATACAACACCCAGGTTTCCCACCTGAGTACACGGCTGGAGCTCAGCGTCACGGAATGAGATTTTGAAGCGAGGCAGTTTACGTAGATTTTGTCGACTACCGAATACCATGAGTTGAGTTTTAGAAGCGTTGACTTTCAGGGCGTGTGCGCAGAACCAGGCGTTAAGTGACGCGAGTGATGCCTCCATGCGCGAGATGAGGCTCCTAATGTCGTCGCGTGGGCCGCTCACCAATATCTGGGTGTCGTCGGCGTACTGATAGGCGGTGGCATCTCCAGCAAATAGGGAAAGGTCATTCGAGAATATTGTGAAAAGCAGGGGACCCAGCGCCGATCCCTGGAAAACGCCCACGGTGTTTGGGAGCGGTCGGGAGGTCATCTTACGGCCGGTTTTGTCTTTCAGGGACACGCTCTGCGTGTGACCATGGAGATAAGCAGAAAACCAGGTCTCAATGCCGTACATTTCAAGTTTTTTGACAAGGAGTTCATGATTGATGACGTCGAAACATTTGCTGAGATCTATGAGGCACAGCATTGAGATCTCACCCCTATCGGTGGCGGCAAGGATGCTATCTGTGACTGACAGCAGTGCAGTCTCAGTGGAGTGCCGAGGGCGGAATCCGTGTTGGGTAGACGAAAGAAGGTGGTTTTGGGAGAGGTAGTGATAGAGCTGCCGATGGATTACACGCTCGATGATTTTCATGATAACGGGAACTAGGGAGATCGGTCTGAAATTGCTGGGGTCAGATGGGTTGCCAGACTTGAAGATGGGTTGGACGATAGAGTGTTTCCAGGAAATAGGTATGTCGGAACGGGTGATTGAGGTGTTTATGATGTGCAAAATAATGTCGCCAATGGTTTGGAAGCAAGTTTTTAACATCCGGATACATATAGCGTCGGTGCCACGCGCGGCGGAGTTTCGCATGCTGAACACTGTGTGTCCGAGTTCCCCGAGAGTGATGGCTCTCGGCTTAAAATAGCATGCGCCGACTCGGGGGAGACGTACGTTTAGGTCAGTATTGATGTTCTGGGTGCTCAATTCGGTGGCGATCCGGGGCCCGACAGAAACGAAGAAGGAGTTCAGGTCGTCGGGAGATAGGTCGGGCTGAATATTTGGACCATCTTTCTTTCCAGCGATCACTGATTTGATGCATTGCCAAACTTTGTTGACCCCACGCTCGCTGATCTCGTTTTGGAGGTCGTGACGGCGGTCTCGGCGCAAGGCTGCACGGACCGAGCGGTTGAGCGTCTTGTACTCGGGAGACTCGCGGCCTAGCCGGCGTAACGCGGAGCGACGCCGGGACATAATCTCGCGGGTAGCGGCAGATACAGGGGGTGCGGTAGGGTTTCTTATCAGCACATTTTTGAGGGGGGCGTGGTCATCGAAGACAGGTAGGAAGTTATCTAAGAAGGCCTGCCACTTGTCGCCAACCGACGTCGAGTTATATACTTCCTGCCAATCGACAGTCAGCAGCTCTAGGTTGATAGAGTGAACGTCCAAACGGTTAAACGATCTAGATTGGATGATAGATGGTTTTAAGCGCTGCTTAGGCACGTCGACGGTCACGTAGACGAATTTGTGTGGACTGAAGTGGCAATGGGCTACGCTACAAGAACGCACAAATTTTCGATTTTGTACAATACACACGTCCAAGAGAGAACCGGTAGTGAATGTTGATGTTGTCACGAGTTGATCCAGGGAGTAGTCAGAGAGGAACTCGCTAACGTGTTGACGGGCGGGAGAGCTAGCGCTCTTTAACAAGTCACAATTCAGATCGCCGCATATGACAAACGGGACATTTGGGTGGTCGATTAGGACGCGCTGAATTTGGGTTTCGAGGTCTGTGAAATCTGCACGCAGTGCGGTCGCGGAATAACGCGGCGGTCGGTACACCGAGCACACAATCAGATTGCGGTTTTTTGGTAATTTTAGCAACGCCCACTGCGATTCTAGTTGACTGTCAGGGCACTGCGAGCCTGGCGGCTTCAGCGCTACAGGCGTAATGTCCACTTTGGTTGAAGTTTTGGAAACTTTGCAACCGAATCTATCGTAACTATCGTTTTACTTATGGGTTAAGCACATTTTACATGAAGACATTATATATTGTTAGCGGTAGTGACAATTGTGTAACCCGATGTCTCAGAATCCCGATAATACCCACCTCGTCAAACCTCAACGTATACCAAATACAGCTGATGATTGTGATGCCAAGACCCTAAAGACAGGTGATATGATGCATCCTAAAGACTTACCGCCATCTGCCTAAGGTGTATCAAACGTTCGACCTAAGGAACACCGATAAATCGGCCATGGGTTCACGGCACTTTTAGCAGCAAGCAATAATTACACATTGTAACTTAACCCTCGCCGGCCGAGGGGGGGGGCGGGTGCCGCCCCCCCATAGGGTTTTTTCGCGATAGCTCCGAACACGCTGGCGATAGAAAGCTGAAACTTGGCATACCTGACCTTTGATCCAAGCTGCATCTTTTGACACCAACCGCATTTTTGGGTCAGGTCAGGTCACTGACCTATGACGTCATAAGTGAACCTCTGCACGGTCTTCAGATGTCGCAACTTCGAAACGCCCTCACTGCCAGAGGAGATGTCACAGGGAAATGAAACTTGCAGGATCTAGTATCCATTACGAGTCCCACAACTTGTATATCTCGGATTTTTCCTAAAGGTCATATGAGGTCAGGTCATTTTCGTGACCTCACCATTATAAGTCAATGGGGAAAAATGAAAACTGCTATTCTGGCGCCGGGAACGATCTCCAACTATCTCAAGCACACAGAATCGTGATTTGATGCACTCCTTGCAAGGTTAGATGCGTCACTTTTGCAATGTTGACCTTGCGTGACGTCATTTATGACGTCATCAAGGTCATATTAGTTTTTCGTCAATAACTCTTGATCAAATTGAGCTAGCGAGTCGGGAAAGCCACCAATGGACTCAGGAAGGCCTGCCGAATCGAGTGATATGCGACATGACCTCTTTCGACCAACTTCGTGACCTGGGGGTGCTGACCTGACCTTGACCTGAGGTCAACACCCCAAGTTGACCTGACCCGGACAAAAAGTATATCATTCGACGCGCCTGAGCGAGGCGAACACGATGCTGCCAAAATCGGCGCTCTGCGGCCGTTTTTCGCGAAGTTATTCACCAAAAACTGAACCGTGCCTTGGGCCACTTGACCTGAC
Organism: Amphibalanus amphitrite; assembly: GCF_019059575.1. Taxonomy (NCBI): domain Eukaryota; kingdom Metazoa; phylum Arthropoda; class Thecostraca; order Balanomorpha; family Balanidae; genus Amphibalanus; species Amphibalanus amphitrite. The sequence goes on from NW_024882904.1 coordinate 45,486, forward strand.
CTCAGAGGTCACCGGTTGACCTAGGACCTTAAAATCGGGTACCAATCTCTGCGTCTCGTAACGGCGCACACGCTCGTTTTTTCCGCGACGCGCTAGCTCCACCAGGGGCGAAACGGCGAGGGGGGGGGGGTCGTACCCGCCCCCCCCCCCCTCGGCCGGCGCGTATGTAGAAAACCAATAGGTCCGGCGAGGGTTAATACGACAATCCAGTTTGTGACGATATTAGTTACCTTTATGAATATGTGCATAGAATGTGTTTCATCAGTCACTGACGTGGTCGGTAATCGACCCATGTCTACTCTGGTTGACCAGAAGCACCATTGAAGGTTATTTATCAATAATATCATACATACTTACTGTTAGGTGAGCCTTCAGTACACATACGTACTTGATGCAGTGCGGTAACCGGTCATTCGATACAACATGCAGTGATCTAGGAAAATCGGTATAAAATCAAAGCCGTTTGACCTTTTTCTGTTATTTCTTCACAGGTTGATGTGCAATGGAACAATCGATCATGCATATAATTCATTCAACCATTCTGGAACCTGCTTTCCCTTTTTTAACCCGCGCCCGGCTGGGGGTCCTGGATTTCCACGCCCTGCTGGGGGGGGGGGTGTTTGAACACCCCCCCCCCCTTGTAACTCGGCTCCTGGGCCACGTAGCGATACGCGGAAGGCGGCGTTCGAAAGAGCGTCAAAAATAATGACGAAATCACTTCAGTCAATTTTTTGGTCAGGTCAAAGGTCAGGTCACCAGAGGCCATTGAAGGCAAAATTTCGCCGATTTCCAGGTCGAATGGCGAAAATTTCCAAGAAGCCAACGCATAACTCGGGAACCAATAGAGCTACAGCGCCGCAGAAAAGCGCATTCGATAGCCCTATTAACGCCCTTTCTGAGTATTTCTCTCAGATTTGACCTAACGTCAACGGTTTTGCCTGCAGGGGGCAAAAACTGCAAAAATAGCCGATTTTTTTGGAAACAGTTTTTCTGCAATAACTTTTGACCCAAGCCCTGTGCGAGCTTACTTTTACCGGCATCGTGTTCCTCTCGTCAAGACGCATCGAATGAACTATAACTTGACCTTGAAAGGTCAACTTGAAAATTTGACCTCAGGTCAAGGTCATGACCTGACCGGAAAGGGTCATGTTGCATATCAGTCGATCCGTATCGTCGAGCTGAACACATCTAAGGCGTTTTCATCGCTCTAGCATGCCTCTATCAAAAGTTATTTGCGAAAAACTGTTAGATACCATTCGTGACCTAAGATGACCTCAGGGCATAAACAAGGGTCACGGACACCATTTCCATGTTCAGTGTGTCTAAACCACTTGTAATTCGGTGTTTGGGAGTGTTTATAATGTTTTTCATCCAAAAGAGGCGCATTTCAATTTTCTCCCATTGACTTATGATGGGGAGGTCGCAAAATTGACCTGACCTTAGGTCATCGATATCAAAATTCTGAGATATACATTTTGTACAAGCTATTGCTCTTAGCAATCGCTGAAAGTTTCAAAGCGATCGGTCACTCGGTGTAGCTATGACAGACATTGAAACTTTTTATGAGGTGAGGTCACTTCAAGTGACCTGGTGACCTGACCTTGAATGACCTTGGTCTGAAATTTTCACAACATGTGTAGAATTGATGTATGATAAGGTGTACCAAAAACGGCGGCGCTCCGCGCCGCCGTTTTTGAGATATTCGCGAAAAACCACAAGGGGGGGTGTTCAAACACCCCCCCCCAGCAGGGCGCGGGTTAATGCATTACGGTACGTTTAAAGGGACTATCCCACCTTTGACATGGGGTTTGAGTTGAGATAGCCAAGTTTGCGGCGAGGTTCAGAAACCACTATCTATCTAGGTTGCAACCCCCGCGGCCTCTTGGTGTTGAAGAAATTCGTTCCTTTCATTTGAAAATGGGCCTTGTACAAGGCCCTATCTTTAACATGGAGCGACCGTTAGTGTGACGTCATCTCGTTTAGTCATTCTGATTTAAATGGGTTTGTTCGTTGAAAAATCGCTTAAAACTTGGTCTGAACTTTGTTGTGGTGCCTACAGAGTAAAAAGAATCAGCTTCATGACAGTAATGTGGCCTGGGGAAGGAGGTAATTTTGGGCTGTGACGTCACATATTTGAAAGTTTGTGTTTGAAATATGGGAAGCCTAAGATGTTTGATGAAAAATAAATGCCAGAACCGTGTTCCTGGTCATCCAATCTATAAAGTCGGGCACAATTTAACTGGTTTTAACAACATTTTAGAAGGTGGGATAGTCCCTTTAATGCAGTAGCGAGACTGTCTCAAATAGCCCCACCAACTTTCGGCCTATATGTTTCACGCCGCCAGAAATAAACACAACAACTTTATTTGAAAATTTCACTGCCGTTGACTAAGAAATAGTCCTAGATAATCATCCTGTGCTTTTTAAAGCTTAGGATCACATAATATTTTGACAGCCCTAGCATAAAGTAATGCAATTTTTTAGCAGACCGAAATGCTATGTCCAACGAAAAACAAAAAGTTTGATTATAAGGGTTATATAACTGTAGTTGAAAGAAATGCTTTTTCCTAGAAGTATCAAAATTTAATTTCCAATCGCATGGCACTAAAAGAATTATCCCTAGCTTGACCAATTTTCTTCAATCTCCTTGCAACCAAAACTGTCTCAAATAGCCCCACACTATGGGGCTATTTGAGACAGGCTTCAAGTATAAAAATAACTTTATCTATGGTTACTAGCTGAACCAAAATTGGCCTATCTAAAAACGGTTACAGAGAACTACGTTTTTGCAATTTACATGCTATAGGAAATATCAACCGTTTTGAAGGGAGAGGCCAAAAACTGTAAAATCCGTTCCAAATAGCCCCACTTTACGGTATCTAAATTTGAGCAAAATCGAAGGGTACCCATTTTTGACAAATTGTATTTTAAGAAATTAATTCAAGATAAAATAAATAAAAAAAATCAAAATAGGTATGTAAAAACTACCAAATCTTGCTAGTATAACTCCTTATGAATACGTTCCAGTTTGTTTGAAATTAATGGCTTCAAAAATGTTGAAGCTATAGATCTTTCAAGATTGCAACAGGTACACGTCCCATTCTGCTAAAAAGGCAGAAGTTTAGCGGCTTGTTTCTCTGTAGCCCGAGGGCATATGACAAAATCCTTTCACCCTCAGAGTTTTCACCGAATAGGCAATAACTAAGAGTTCGCAGACACCATTTTCACGTTCAGTGTGTCTTAGTTCCTTGTAATTCAGTGTTTGAAAGTGTTCATAATGGCTTTCATCCAAAAGAAGCGCATTTCAGATTTCTCCTATTGACTTATAGGTAATGGTAAGGTCGCAAAATTGACCTGACCTTAGGTCATCGACATCAAAATTCTGAGGTAAACATTTTGTACATACTAATACTCTTAGCAATCACTGAAAGGTTCAAAGCGATCGGTCACTCGGTGTAGTTATGGCAGACATTGAGCCTTTTTAGCTCTATGATGCGTGTACCCAATGGTGTGCACTGCTCTCATGTGCACTGCATTTGTATCATCGTCGCGCGTCGTCATCATTAAGTTAAACAATTGAGCCTTTTTATGTGACCAAGTGACCTGGTGAGTGGTGACCTGATCTTGGTGTAGAATTGATGCATGATGTCGCCGACGCAACGAAAGGCGACAGCGATTGGAGCGCACGAGGACTGTTAATATTTTATTCATGATTTTACTGAACGTTCCGACGGGTTTCGACGAAAAATACAGTTTTTTGACAAGGCCCTATATAGAAGGTATGCTCATTAGGCCGAAGCAGCGATTTCCGTGACGTCACTGGTACGAAGGGTCGGACGGCTGTAATGCAATCCTATGGAAAATGACCCAACTTTAGGGCTCTCCCACATAGCTGCCAACCTCGACACTAAGGTGAAAGTTATATCACATAAAAGCTCAAATCAAGACGAACAAGAAACCTATCTGACGTTTTTACGTATTACTAACGGCTTAGACTCTATTCAAGTATATTCAGAGCTCTGCATTACCTCACTTTTTCTGCCGTCAATGCCACTACAAATGTCTAGTCGGCGCACGTGCGCTTGTCGAGCGGGGACCACCAGTCGGGCGATTCAGAGCTGCCGCCCAATCAGAACGCCGCAATGCCGTGACGTCATTGGTCGCACACGACACGTTACGGAGATAGGGATGAGACAGCCCTGGTTTTTTGAGTGCATTACGACGATTCGTTTCCCTTCGCTTTTCGTATTCGTAATATGGGAATTTTTCGCATTTAACGTAATGTATTCATTAACTCAACATTCGTGATTGTTGTAACGACAACAATTAATGGTCCTCCGGGCCGGATCGATAAGAATCGATCCTTTTATCGTGTGCTTTTGTCACCGATTGCCATTGACCCCGAGTTCATTGTAACGTAACGATGACCTACTTTACTCGCTAGCATCTATCTCGCACTGTTACAGTTAAAGTAAATTGTAGCCCTTATCATGGAGACGGCTCAGAAGAAGTTACGAGCCAGGAAGAAGGGAGCATTTACGAGACTCTGTAATACAGCCGAAACCATTATCGCATCAAACGGAAGCAGAACGCAACTGCAAGGTCTACTCGAAAGGATCGGAGAGGCTTTAGACAACGTGGCTGAAGCAAACGATGCGTATATAAGAGGAATCGAAGATGACAATGAAGATATAAGAATATCAGAACGCTACATGGAAGAGGTGGAGGAGCGTTATAAATCAATTGGTGACAAAATCACGTCGTACTTAATGGCACGTAAGAGCGACGCACCCTCCGAAGCGAGCTCGCGAAGGGCGGGCTCAAGCATACGATCTCAAGCGTCAAGTACGTCAAACCGCTCTACAGCATCTAAAGAAGCCCAAATTAATGCCCGTCTGAAACGGCTGCAGGCGCAGCAGCTAGAACGGCGCACACAAGAGGAGAGAGCTCTGGAAGAGGCAACGAGGAAAGTGCGTCTGGCTGAGGAAGAGGCGAGAAGAAAGATGCGTCTGGTTGAAGCGAGGGACGCTGCAGAATTGGCTGCAAAGGAGGCCGATTTACGCCAGGCAGCTGAGGACGAGCTGCAATGGGAAAGAATAAATGACTTCGACGGAGAAGAAGCTGAAAACCAAAGACATCAGCAATCGAGTGTGATCGAGATGAACGACGAAGGTGCCGCAGCCCCAATAGACGGTCCAGTAACCGAATGTTTGACGGCGCAGAAACCGGACCGGTCGACGAGCACCATGGCTAACCAACAAGATCAAACAGAAGAGCATGCACCGAAGGAACGACAGGTTCAACATTTAAATCCAAGACGGACTGCTTCTGCAACATCCTGGATTTCCGACGTGGCAAACAAACCGCAAGATATGACGTCAGCGGGGCAGTACCCACCGGGCGGCCATCATCGAAGTGTTCCCCAGATCAAACTACCAATGTTTAGCGGGAAGGCAACTGAATGGCCACAATGGATCGGGCTGTTTAAAACGCTCATACACGACCAGCAGTGTTTGTCCGACGCAGAAAAACTCGCCCATCTTCAGTCTTCTGTCACGGGGCTGGCCAAGCAGACAGTCGAAGGAATGCTGTATGATGGTGCGCTGTATCCTGTAGCCTTAGAAACGCTCATGGAGAGATTTGGAAAGGAACAGGACATCGTAAATGCCAATCTTTCTGCCGTCTTCTGCACACCACCCATGAAAGAGCTGGACCCGACGGCGCTGGAAAGATTCCATGCTGTCGTCCGCTGCGCGGTCAAAGTTCTTGAAAATATGGGATTCGAAGGTGACCTCAACAGCACCGAAAACCTTCGTCGGGTCGTTCTGAAACTACCGAACGAGCTGAAAAGAGAATGGGGGCGTCAAATCGTGGAAATGGAGCCAAAACGACCTGGTCTAAGGGACTTCGACAGCTGGCTGAGCCAACAAGTTCGCATCGTCACGGCCCTCCCAGCCAAGCCCACGGACTACGACAGAACGACTCGCTACAAGAGTGACCGCTCCAAGAGCCTCCTAAGAACACCTTCAGCTCCAGCAACCTTGACCACGGCACCGAAGGCCAGCATAAAGAGCGCCAGACCTCCGCACGAGCAGGACGCGCCACACTGTAGCTGCGGAGAGTCACACGAGCTGTCCGTGTGCCCTTCGTTTCTGCAGTTGTCAAAAGGAGAACGAGCAAAGTTTATCGGTGAAAGTGCTCGCTGCTTTCTGTGCCTGAAACTAGGACATCGGTCGCGACACTGTCCATCGGTAGAGACATGTGAAGAAGAAAACTGCCGGGGAAGACATCATCGCCTTCTTCACGGCAGCAGCAGAATCTTCCCTTCTAAGACTGATGGTTCAACTCGTAGGACAGTCGCGGCTACAACTCCACGGAAGGATGAAATGACCCTGCTTCAGATAGTGCCGGTTAGGGTTCACGGAGACAATACTTACGTCGACACGTTCGCTATTCTCGATTCGGGGGCTCAGACCTCACTGTGTACCGACCGGCTGGCTGAGAAGCTGCAGCTGACTGGTGAAGTTCGGCCTCTATCGCTGAACAACGTGGAAGGCAGCGGACCGCAGCGGATGGCCATGAAGACATCGGTGAAGCTCACCGCACTGGCGGAGGATTCGGAGACACGCTCAGTGACTGTAAATGAAGTATGGACGGTGCCAAGACTGAACGTTCCGGTACCCCAGCTGAGCTCCTCCGCGCGGTCGAAGTGGCTTCATTTGAACGGGCTGGACATAGCCGATGTTGGCGCAGACCAAGTAGAAGTGCTTCTTGGAGTCAATGTTATCGAAGCGATTCTCCAGAAAGAAGTACGTGTCGGGAAAGCAGGTCAGCCAGTCGCCATCAAAACGCATTTCGGTTGGGCTCTGACTGGCTCCATCGCCAGCTTAACTCCGACTGATCAGCACCATGTGATGCACATCCACCGCAGCACCTCTCAGGAAGACGAGCTGAACGAGCTGCTGCAGAACTGGTGGAAAACGGACTCATTCGGTACCTCACACGACTTGAAGACAGAGACCTCGCACGAAGACAGACGAGCCATTCGAATACTCGAAGACACGACCAGGCTTCAAGACGATGGTCACTTTGAATGTGGTCTCCTGTGGAAAAAGGACGAAGTGTCGCTGCCGGAGAATCGCATCGGCGCACTCCGTCGCCTGGAACGAACTGAAAAATCACTTCGAAGTAACCCTGACAAGGCGAAGGGATACAAACAAGCCATCGACAGTTATGTCTCTCTCGGGCATGCTCGTAAGCTGGGACAAGACGAGGCAGCCAAAGCCAACCCTAAAAGGTGGTACCTTCCTCATCATGCCGTCTTCAATCAGAACAAGCCCGGGAAGATAAGAGTTGTGTTCGACGCGTCCGCAGAGTTCCATGGAACTTCGCTGAATGAAGAGCTGCTAACTGGCCCAGACCTTCTTCAAGAGCTTCCGGCTATTCTGATGCGTTTTCGCGAGAAGTCGGTGGCTATAGTCGGGGACATCGATCAAATGTTCCATCAAGTGCGCATCCAGCAGAGCGATCGACCAGCCCTCAGCTTTCTCTGGAGGGACTTGGAGTGTGGCCGACCTCCAGACACATACGAAATGAATGTCGCCATTTTTGGCGCAAAGTGCTCTCCTGCGATCGCCTCCTACGCGTTACGAAAGGTGATTGAAAGTCAAGTAGAAGTCGGACTCAACAAGCACTCAGCATCTGGCATTGCAAAGCAGTTCTACATGGACGACTACGTGGCCTCAGCAGAAAGTCCTAAGAGTGCTGCCGACCTACTGCACACCGTCACCAAGCTCGTCTCCACAGGCGGGTTCACCCTGCGAAAATGGACAAGCAGCCCAAGAGAGGTGATGGAATCTGTTCAGCCGACCGATAGGGCTCATTCCGAATTGGACGCATTCACTCCGCTCTCTTCTGAGCGCGTGCTCGGTCTGATCTGGGACACAGAACAGGACACGATCGGTCTAAACGTTCCGAAGAAACGAAATCTCCCAACGACGAAACGGGGAATTCTGAAGGCAATAGCAGCGGTATACGACCCGCTCGGTCTGCTGTCGCCGTTTATGCTGCAAGCAAAGCTGTTGATGCAGGGTCTATGGAGACAGCAGCTTACATGGGACAGCCAGCTGGACGAACAGGACCTTCACAGGTGGCGATGCTGGCAAGAGGAAGCCAACATCCTCTCACAGCTACGGATCTCTCGCTGTTACACCGCTCTGGATGGACCAGTGAAGAGGTCAGAGCTGCACGTGTTCAGCGATGCCTCGGAAGCAGCCTTCGGCGCAGCAGGCTACCTCCGGCAAATCGACGCGACCGGCGCTATCCAATGCGCGCTGGTCATGAGCCGGACTCGAGTCGCTCCTCTGAAGCAGCTGACCGTGGTCCGTCTGGAGTTGCAGGGAGCTGTCTTAGCTACAAGACGTTGGCGTCACTCGCAACAGATTGCAGACCATTTCTGGCGCAGATGGACCAGAGAATATCTGCCCACACTGATCGGTAGACAGAAGTGGACGAAGGATACCAGAAACATTCAGATCGATGACGTGGTGCTAGTTGCTGAGAGTAATGTACCTCGTGGCCGCTGGCCCCTGGCTCGGGTAGCCAAAGTGTTCCCGGGATCAGATGGACGAGTGAGGTCAGTCGAACTAAACACGCCGAGTGGTACATATGTCCGACCTGTCGTCCGGCTGTGTGTTCTCGAGGAGTCGGAGTGAGCACGCACGTGACGCAGGACGTGAGGAATATCGGTGTTGTACATAGGATCCTGAGATCGTCTCTGAGGCGCGCGAGTATATCGTTAGACTGTGCGCTTGTTAATGGACAGACGGCCTCCAAAAGGTACTGGAGGTAAATGTGTCGTGTGTTACCTGACTATATCGGTTATTCGGTTCGATTTCGGGGTGGGGGGAGTGTGTCGCCGACGCAACGAAAGGCGACAGCGATTGGAGCGCACGAGGACTGTTAATATTTTATTCATGATTTTACTGAACGTTCCGACGGGTTTCGACGAAAAATACAGTTTTTTGAGTGCATTACGACGATTCGTTTCCCTTCGCTTTTCGTATTCGTAATATGGGAATTTTTCGCATTTAACGTAATGTATTCATTAACTCAACATTCGTGATTGTTGTAACGACAACACATGATAAGGTTTGCCAAAAGCGGCGGCGCGCGATATTCGCGAAAAGCTACAAGGGGGTGTTGGAGTGGGCTGGTGTGTCTGGTGGCCTACCTCGCGGGCTGGACGGTGTCAGCGGCGTGCGGCCGCCGTCGGAGCCGGCGCGCAGGTCACAGCTGGACGACGACCTGCTCCAGAACGGCTCGGGCGAGAGCAGCGGCGGCAGCGCGGCGGCCGGGCGCCGCGACAGTACGCCCGGGGTCAGCGCGGCGGCCAGGCTCCGCGGCGCCGCCCCCTCCCTGGCGCACACAATCACAGTCGTTAGTGAGCGAGGGGTTGCCGCATGGGCGTCGCCACCACTACGGACACTACGGACCGTGTCCGTGCAAGTTTTGGAAGGCCCGAAAACTTGTACGGAATGTCCGTACAAGTTTCGTCGACCGCAAATGCAGTCTTTACACATGTTTGAAGCAGCTGAAGGCTTATCAGACGCCTGTTTGTGGTTGAAGCTACGATCCAAGGGCGCCCCGAAGTCAATAAGCGTGTTTACATAGGAGTTATGGAGGTTCCCCTAATCCTCCTCTTTTTCTCCCCCATTTTCAGATCGAATTTAAAGGAACTATCCCACCTTCTAAAATGTTGTTAAAACCAGTTAAATTGTGCCCGACTTTATAGATTGGATGACCAGGAACACGGTTCTGGCATTTATTTTTCATTAAACATCTTAGGCTTCCCATATTCCAAACACAAGCTTTCAAATATGTGACGTCACAGCCCAAAATTACCTCCTTCCCCAGGCCACATTACTGTCATAAAGCTGATTCTTTTTACTCTGTAGGCACCACAACAAGTTCAGACCAAGTTTTAAGCGATTTTTCAACGAACAAACCCATTTAAATCAGAATGACTAAACGAGGTGACGTCACACTAACGGTCGCTCCATGTTGAAGATAGGCCTTGCGCAAGGCCCATTTTCAAATGAAGGGAACGAATTTCTTCAACACCAAGAGGCCGCGAGGGTTGCAACCTAGATAGATAGTGGTTTCTGAACCTCGCCGCAAACTTGGCTATCTCAACTCAAACCCTATGTTAAAGGTGGGATAGTCCCTTTAAGGTATCATAGCCCTCGAGTATAACTCTGATATGAGTGTTAGTGCTAGTGCGGCTGTGCGGCTTTTTGCATTCAGAGGCTTACAAGGAACGTTTTTTGCTGTAAAAGCTATAAATTTTGTACATTAAATGCCTGAAAATTCACATTCCATAATTTAAAGGAATTTTCCCCTGCCTTTCAATTCCCTCTTTAAAGGGACCCTCCCGCCTTCAAAAAAGTTAATGAATTGGCATGAAAGTGATGTCGCTCGGTTCAGAAAGAGCAAAAACGAATATATACCAAATTTCATCGAGAAATATTCACCGGTTTTCAAGATATTAGACTCTTACTTTTGTTTACTTTTTGGGATCTCCGCTGTTCCTATAGCGACTTTATTTGAAAGTGCGGCATTTGTTGCGCGCAAAGCAGCATATACCACCGCGTGTTACAAAACGTTTTAGTCAAACATTTAAAAATCGTTAGATATCTGCGCTGACGTCACACATTCAGAGGGGTATTCCTTTGCATTAGCCCCTCTGAATCAAAATGCTGCAATTTTGAAGTTCAATATTTTCGAGTTAAGGCATTTCTCGATGTTGTGAGTGCCGAAACCGGTAATTGTGAGCCAGGGACCCCATTTTGGCTATCTCAACTCAAATCTAATGTTCAGGTGGGAGGGTCCCTTTAAGCGACAAATAGGAGACGATTTGGTAGCGTAGCACCTTTCCAAAAGCTGCTACGCTACCATATCCAGTGGCTCTCAAACTCACTCAAACTATCACATCACAAAAGCGGCGTGCTGATTGGCCAACAATTCCGAATCGCCCGACTGGTGGTCCCCGATTCGACAAGCGCACGTGCGACGACTAAGGTTTTTTTAGTGGCATTAAAACGGCAGAAAGTCAAGGCAGAAAGCTATAGCAGGCCCATGTCGTCCCCTATCTCCCTGTGTGTCCAAGTGCACAGATGACGTCACACGAAGGGGCGGAGTCGGGGGCGGAGCCTGGCGCAACGGCCGCCATATTTGAATTTGTTTTATTAGAATGTATTCTATATTTTGGGTTTCAGTCAATTGTTATCGATAGTTTTATGAACGGTTAGCTGTAATTAAAGTGATTTATCAAGAAAAAACATATATTCTGCTTGCAATTTCAAATAAAGTACGACCCGCGCCTAGATTCGAACGCACGACCTTTGGATTACGGCGCAAGCATCCTAACCACTACACTACCGCGGCGGCGTGGCGGCCGGCGGAAGGGAGGCTGCGGAGGCATGGGGGCTTTTTTACGCATTTTTGGAAAAACAAATGGGTTTAGTGAGAAACGCTTCTTAGATAATTCGAAGAAAAATGTCTCGGCTTTCCGATGATGCCCTTAGTTTTGTGCTAGCTTTAGCAGAGTTTGTTCTAGAGCGCTTCAAAAATCGCCCATTTGCATAGGACTTAAACGGGACTTCAAGACTTGCCCCCAGATGACGTCACGAGCTGACGTCACGATCAGGTAGAATCGCCGGACGACCCTACCTGGTATATAGGGCCTTGAGCTATAGCCTTGGTAAAATATCCAAGCAAGACAGTTAGGATAAATGATACCAATAACTAGTCAAGTGTATATTAACCCTCGTCCCGTTGGGGGGGGGGGGCATTTTGGCACCCCCCTGTGGTTTTTCCTGAATAGCAAGAAAACGGCCAAATTTTCAGTACCTTCCCGGGCATCAATTTAACACCTTCACACCAAATTTCAAGTCTTAGGTCACCTTAGGTCAGGAGTTACTGAGGTCAAACTGAGGTCATGTTCGAGCAAAAATGAGCAAAAAACATGCAATCTTGAAACGCTCACCAAATCTACAGTTATCAAGCAATTTCAAAGTTCTTTATATGGACTAGTAGACAAAAAGCGGCGCTACAAAACTGCTATCTCGGATTTTCAAACTTTTGGGTTTTTGACCCAAAAAATAAATAATTGATTTTTTTTTTAGAAAAACTTTAAAAAATCCAAAACTTTTCCGAGTTTCGAAAGAAACGGAATATATGTGATATTCCCTGCGCTCTTCTATATACATACTAAATTTCAGATCGATATCTCGTTTTTTGGCCAAGTTATAGCGAAAAAAACTGTTAGAAAATGATGACGTCAAATTTTTGAACTCAATTTTTAGCGATTTAGCGACCTCGTACGGCAAAACAAAGACCACCATTGAACTCCCCGTGACGAGCTGCATCGATTCAATACCCATTTTATGAAAAAATATCAACTTTGAAATTTGACCTAATTTGACCTGACCTTGACCTGACCTTGACCTGACCTTGACCACGCACCATAGCGATAAGCGGCAAACGGCGTTGGATAGCCCCAGCGGGGAACTACCTTGTGACCCAATTGCATTGACCTCGGTCTAGCCGATGACGTCACAGGTCAGGTCAAAGGTCGAATTTTCACCGTTTACAGGCATTTCAAGAAATGCGTTGTAAAATCTAGTAAAATGCATTTCATTGAAAATCATCGATGGGGAAATGTTCGTCAAACACATATTTTGCTATTTGAGGTCACTGGTACCCGGTCAGGTCACAGAGTTCAGGTCACTGAGGGTCACAAATTAACCCTCGCATGTGTGCGGCGTTTGCCAGCTTCTAATGTGTAGGGGGGGTCGGTTGGACCCCCCCCTTAACCGACCCCCCCTTGCTGTTTGGCCCCTGATCGAGCTAGAGCTTCGCGGAAAAAACGAGCGTGTTGCCCGTGACGAGAGGAAGCCGATGATACCCAATTTTAAGGTCCTGGGTCATTGGTTGACCTTCCAGGTCAGGTCAATGACCCAAGGTCAGGAAAAACGGGACCTGTTAGAAAGTCGTAAAGTGTGGCTGCTAAGGGCTTTTTCGGGGTGCTGATCACGAATATCGTGTTAGTTTTGATCACAGATGATGTCTTTAAGCATTTAGACCAGGTCGGGTCAGGTCAGGTCAGGTCAACCAGTAGGCGTCGTGACGGGTATTCGTATTACGTGTCAACCGCCTCTGACAGCTTCGTAACATGTTACGAAGTCACCAAAACTACAGGGATGTTCACGAAAAACTGACACATTTTTAAACGACTTTGTGAACAAGTGAGAACTCATAGAGACTTGATTTGTATGCCATTCGAAAGCCTGTTGAAAAAAGTTTTGTATGTGCATAAGTCCTTTAGGTAGCATACCAGGAGTTTTCAAATAAATAAGAAAACATTCAAATAGGGAAATTAAACTTGGCGACGAAATTTAGCGAAAAAACAATGAAGCTTTCGCGGCGACGATCTGCTACCAAGACTGAACCAGTCCACGAGTTCGTCTAAAATTTGGCAGATTAATTTTTCGAGGGAGTATTTTTTATACTATTGGCATATTGTGGGCAAATTCCTAAGGAACGCCAAGATTGGTGGGTATGGAAGTGCTGTTGTCATAAATCATAGTCACAGGCTGACAACCGCGCCATCTGTTAACGGCTCCCGTTAGCTGCTGCAGCGGAAATGCGCCGACACCGACACCATTCGATGGTTCTGGCACGTCGGGGCCACCCCACGTGCAGTAACCGCGATCATCGGTCTCATACGAGAACAGGGGGGAGGGGGTATTATCTCGTGCATCACCTCTCACCCATAGCCGGCCATTTCTCTCTACCTCAACACAGTGGTCTTTTCCTGTGAGGTCACGTGAGTGACATTGGTCTGTAGCGGCGGCTTCAGACCAAAGGACTTCAAAACTCCTGACGAGTGCGGTGGGAGGTGTCACAATTCTCCAGGCACGTGTCCGTAATCGGGGGATAATTTCCTGTCTCGGGCTGGGTCGTGCACTGCTCCAAAAACTCGTCATGTGCAAAATACGCTGTAACTTCTTAGAAACGAAAATGATAAGTCCCCAAAATACCTCAATAAAAACTTAGAAGTCGACTCTATTTGCCCATACCATGATCACCGTGCTGAGGGCAAGTGTTATCTCGTTATTCGGAAATAAAATGTGTCAGTTTTTTGTGAACATCCCTGTACTTCGTGAATGTTCAAATGGTTGCTAAATTCGAATTCAGCTCCAAAAACTAGCCTTGAAACATGTAAAACTCGAAAAAGTGAACCGAGGTCACCAAAGGTCAATGACCTGACCTGACCTTCGGGTGACCTTGACATCCACCCAAATGCATGGGAGCAACATCAAATTACATGTTTGAACGTTTGAAACCACGAAAAGCTTGCAAACGCGTGGTTAATGCGAGCCGACATACGCGGAATCGCGATTCCGGCAAAACATGGTCTCGGAAAAGAGGTCACAGGTCAAAGGTTATTGGGGTCAGGGTCATGAAATTTTCAGGGTAGGTGTAAAATCGATCAATGTGAGAGTACTTAAAGTTTCGTCGCGATCAGCCGCCTTTTACGCGAGTTATTCGCGAAAAACCATGGGGGGTCCATCCGACCCCCCCCCCCCTACACATGCGAGGGTTAAAATTATCATCTGATGCATGTTTTATGGTCCATTTCATATGCCAAATGCGATTATGTAGGACAGGCAGCCCTTGGGGTCAGTTGAGATTATGTTCTGGTGAAGGTCAGGTCAGGTCAAGGTCAGGACAAACTAGGTCAAATTTCAAAGTTGATATTTTGCATAAAATGGGTATCGATTCGATGCAGCTCGTCACGGGGAGTTCAATGGTGGTCTCGGTTTTGCGCTACGTGGTCCAGAATCGCTAATAATTGAGTTAAAAAATTTGACGTCATCAATTTTGAACAGTTTTTTTCGCTATAACTTGGCCAAAAAAGCAGGTATCCATCTAAAATTTGGATGTATATCGAAGAGCGCAGGGACTATCACAAGTATTCCGTTTTTTTAATTCGAATTTTTTTTAAATTTTTTGAGTTTTTCAAAAAAAAATCATTTTTGGGGGTGTAAATCCCAAGATTTCTAAAATCCGAGATAGCAGTTTTGTAGCGCTGTCTTTTCTCTACACAACCACATAAAGAACTTTAAAATTGCTTGTTAACTGTAGATTTGGTGAGCGTTTCAAAATGTCATGTTTTTTGCTCATTTTTTCTCGAACATGACCTCAGTTTGACCTCAATAACTCCTGACCCAAGGTAACCTGTGACTTGAAATTT
This sequence comes from Amphibalanus amphitrite, assembly GCF_019059575.1. NCBI lineage: Eukaryota > Metazoa > Arthropoda > Thecostraca > Balanomorpha > Balanidae > Amphibalanus > Amphibalanus amphitrite. Next base: position 60,805 of record NW_024882904.1, read on the forward strand.
TGTGTGAAGGTGTCAAATTGATGCCCGGGAAGGTACCCAAAATTTAGCGGCGCGCGGCGCCGCCGTTTTCTTGCTATGTAAGAAAAACCACAGGGGGGGCAAAATGCCCCTCCCCCCATCAGGGCGCAGGTTAAAGGAACTGTCCCACCTTCTAAAATGTTGTTAAAACCAGTTAAATTGTGCCCGACTTTATAGATTGGATGACCAGGAGCACGGTTCTGGCATTTATTTTTCATTAAACATCTTAGGCTTCCCATATTCCAAACACAAACTTTCAAATATGTGACGTCACAGCCCAAAATTACCTCCTTCCCCAGGCCACATGACTGTCATAAAGCTGATTCTTTTTACTCTGTAGGCACCACAACAAAGTTCAGACCAAGTTTTAAGCGATTTTTCAACGAACAAACCCATTTAAATCAGAATGACTAAACGAGGTGACGTCACACTAACGGTCGCTCCATGTTGAAGATAGGGCCTTGCGCAAGGCCCATTTTCAAATGAAGGGAACGAATTTCTTCAACATCAAGAGGCCGCGGGGGTTGCAACCTAGATAGATAGTGGTTTCTGAACCGCGCCGCAAACTTGGCTATCTCAACTCAAACCCCATGTTAAAGGTGGGATAGTCCCTTTAAACAGAAATGAGGACAGAAATGATCAACGGCACCTTGTACACAAATATAAAATAGCACTCGAAAAATAGATCACATTCACGAGATTATCTATCGTGGTCCTGCCACAAAGCTTACAGCGCACATTGCTAAAGTTATAAATCCAATTCTAGTATTGATGGTATCACGTGCTGATATGTGAGCCGCTTCTAAGATTTTTCGTGCCGTTTTTCGTGCGCCCTTCTCTAATAATCGAGTTGCTCCCCAATTTGGTAAATTATGAGATTGTTAGGCATGTAAAACGATTGCGTTCGATGTTCGATGAAACTTAAAGGTAGTGTGCCAGCTTTCCTGGACCGTATGGAGTTAATGGCCCAGATAAGGAGAACCGGATTTTTAGAACTTATCCATGCCTTCAAAACTCATGGAAACGTCTTAAATTCTTCAAATTTTGAGTACCCCAGTGCGAAATTCGCCCCGACGGTTTGTCGGTCGTACCCCAACCACATTTCACACTACTATGAACAATAAATGCACACACTGAAATCGCTATTACCGATAGGCTCATCCAATCAAGTTTCGATAAACCCGTTCATCATCATCTCCTGCGGTTTCGAACACGCCTGTTAGGTGGTGCGGTAGACCGCGCCCAAAGCCAGGGCCCCGGTAACGTGAGGTAGCCGAGTCGGGGCAGCGTGCGCTGACCCAAGCCGGGGCCGCGCGTCCTCCCGGTGTCATGTGATAGCCCGGGGCTGCCCGCGGGGATGCGGTAGACCGCGCCCAAAGCTGCGGCCCCGGCTTGGGTCAGCGCACGCTGCCCCGACTCGGCTACCTCACGTTACCGGGGCCCTGGCTTTGGGCGCGGTCTACCGCACCACCTAACAGGCGTGTTCGAAACCGCAGGAGATGATGATGAACGGGTTTATCGAAACTTGATTGGATGAGCCTATCGGTAATAGCGATTTCAGTATGTGCATTTATTGTTCATAGTGGTGTGAAATGTGGTTGGGGTACGACCGACAACCCGTCGGGGCGAATTTCGCACTGGGGTACTCAAAATTTGAAGAATTTAAGACGTTTCCATGAGTTTTGAAGGTATGGATCAGTTCTAAAAATCCAGCCGAGGTGAGGTGTGGCATTCTGACATCTCATTCAAAATCATTATTTGAAAATAGTCGGATCTGAACAAAAATATCAGAGGACATTCTCAGCACTATTCTAATCATGAATCTGCCAGGCATTTGATGCGCATTTGCTTCAATTAGGGTGCAGATCTGCTTTTGTATGGGGCCGTACCCAAATCTGCTATATTTGGGTACGATGACGTCACATGCGTAGCCATTTTTAGCAGATTTCTGTTAAGAATAGCAGACTGCTAAAAATAGCAGATTTTACCATAGTTTCCCCGACTGCTATGATCCCCACAGCACAGGCAGGTTTGCCGTCTGCGCCCGCCATTGCCTCGCCAATCTGTTTTGCACGGGCTGGAAGGTTCTCAACGTCCAGATCGGGGCATAGTAGCCGCAGCTGAGCAGACGCAGTCGCATTTCAATTTATACCGTCGAGAAACAGAGATTTTATCAGAGCCCGTTGACGACAGAAGTGTCCGCCTTGGTATCAGGAAAGGCGTTCACAAACAGAGACTGCAACGCAGCCAGAAACATACCGTAAGTCTCGCCGGGAAGTCTGGCGCGGGTCCCGAGCGCAGTCTGGTACGACCTGCTGGCCACCGAGCTCGTGTCGTCCTCCGTCAGCGAGTCAGAGTCCATGATGCCGATCCTCGAGCCCAGGCCCAGCAACGCCTTGCCGATCGCCTTTTTCCCATCTCCCACTTGCAGCCGGTACGCCTTCACTTTCCGCATGAACGTATCAAGTTCCTCCCCTTCACCCCACACCACACGGCTGTCCCCATGTCCATCCATCGCGACTATCGCTGCCACCAGTGTGACGGTCCGCCCCACTCACCGGTCACTGTAGTACCTACTGATTCTCCGCCGCCGCGCTGACCCGTGGGTCAGCTGATGTCCGACCCGTCCACCAGAGGCGCGCCAGTCGCCCATAGGCGCGCTCAGGTATCCCAGAACCCCACACAACACCACACCATATTTTGATCTTGATTATTGATCCCTCGCCCTCTCCGGCCGAGAGGAGGCACGAGTGCAAACCCAATCGCTCGAAGGTTTTCTTGCGATTACTCGCTACGCGCTGGTCAGGGAAAAATAAAAGCCGGTACGCTTGACCTTTGATTTCAGCTGGTTCTTGTGACACCAATGTTTTTTTTTTCAGGTTAGGTAAGGTCACTGAACTATGATGTCATAAGTAAACCTGCGTATGGTCTTAAAATATCACAGTCACAACGTTTTCAGTGACAGGAGATCTTTAACCCGCGCCCCAATGGGATCGGGATCTGTGTATAACACGCCCCACTGGGGAGGGGGGGGGGCTATTCATAGCCCCCTCCTAACTTCAAAATTACTGGGCCGATCGTCCAAATTCAAACGGCATTTGATAGCCCCTGAAAACCTGTTGAGCGGATTCTAATTTCATTGACCTCAAGGTCACCGATGACGTCACAGGTCAGGTCAAAGTAAAAATTATTGATTATTGGCTTGTTCACTTTTTGGGCTCTGGCTGCCGTCTTACAAGTCAGATCAGGCTGATTTTTGGTTTACACACTCGTGAACAGATGCTTTAGATACCCTGAGGGTACTAAGCTTATACTTTGATTTTCAGGTCAGGGTCAGGTCATCATAGGTCACGGAAATCTTATGTCATAAGTCGGTCACGTGACACATGTTTTATCGTCCATTTAGGCCATATATTTCTAATTCGGTGTCGCCTGTGTCATTTGAGGCCATTTTCATCTTAATATGGCTGAGGTCAAGTCACGCTCAGGTCAAAAAAGGTCAATTTTCAAAGTTGAAATTTTTCAACAAAAACATTTCTATCGGATGCAGTTGGAGCTCAGAAACACAATGGTGCTATTTATATTGGTGTACGATATCAAAAACGTACCGAAAAATTGATTTGATAAATTTATAATTGTGATTTCTTTGCAATAATGCGTATAACTTGGCTATTTTTGAAGATATTTAGCTAAAACTTGCTAGAGTAAGTCATAACCATGTGTTCTATCACATATATTCCAGTTTTTTTTTCGAAAATAAAAAAGACAAAAATATAAACATATAAATTTTGAAATTTATTATATATACTTCTCAAAATTTGCAAATTTTTGAAAATCCGTGATAGAAGTGTGATAGCGCAGTCTATTATGAGTCCTCTCATGCAAAGAAATTGGATCTAGCTTAAAAACTGAGCTCTTGGGAGCGATTGCCGTGGTTCAATGTTTTGCGTCGAAATCGGACGAACATGACGTCACTCTGACGTCATTTCCGGCCGACCTATGGTAGCTACGAAGTTCATATTTTAACGCAAGGTGTCAAATTGATGCAGCCAAAGGTATTGAAAGTTTGGCGTCGATACGTCAAGTGGTTTGGAAGTTATTGCAGACAAACGGGAGGGGGCTATGAAGCCCCCCCCCGTGGGGCGCGGGTTAACAAGAAGATGAAACTTACAGGATTGAGTGATCTTCCGAGCCATCAAAACTTGTACATCTCGGACTTTTGATAAAGTTCACCTCATTTCAGGTCAGTCACGTGACCTTACCATTTTAACCCGCGCCCTGATGGGGTCTGCCGAGCAACGTGGTCTGATGGGGGGGCATTTTGGCCCCCCTTAAGATCTCGAGAACCACGCACCATAGCGACAAGCGGCAAACGGCGTTGGATAGCCCCAACGGGGAACTACCTTGTGACCCAATGTCATTGACCTCGGTCTAACCGATGACGTCACAGGTCAGGTCAAAGGTCGAATTTTCACCGTTTACAGGCATTTCAAGAAATGCGTTGTAAAAATGCGTTGTATTTTTAATTTGTGACCCTCAGTAACCTTACCTCTGTGACCTGACCTGGTATCAGTGACCTCAAATAGCAAAATATGTGTTTGAAGAACATTTCGTCATTAAGAGTGTGACGTCATTTATGACGTCATTAGGGTCATATTAGTTTTTCGTCAATAACCGATCAAGTTGGGCTAGCGAGGCGGAAAAGCCACCAATGGACTCAGGAAGACCTGCCGAATCGATTGCTATGCGACATGACTTACTTCGACCAATTTCGTGACCTGGGGGCGCTGACCTGACCTTGACCTGAGGTCAACACCCCAAGTTGACCTCATACACACAAAAAGTATATCATTCGACGTGCCAGAGCAAGGCGAGCACGATGCTGCCCAAATCGCGGCTCTGCGACCATGTATTGCGAAATTATTCACCAAAAACGGAACCGTACCTTGGGGCCCTTGACCTGACTTCAGAGGTCACCGGTTGACCTAGGACCTTAAAACCGGGTATCAGTCTCTGCGTCTCGTAACGGCGCACACGCTCGTTTTTTCCGCGACGCGCTAGCTCCACCAGGGGCGAAACGGCGGGGGGTCGTACCCCCCCCCCCCCCCTCGGCCGGCGTGTATGTAGAAAACCAATAGGTCCGGCGAGGGTTAAAGACTCATAACCGCAAAGTATAATCTGTTTTCAATAACTAACAGTGTGTTTCTTAACCCGGCGGCCGCTGGGCCTCCGCACCACCCGTCAGCCGCTGAAGGGGGGCGGTGCATATAGTTGCCCCCCCCTTTACTTCTGCGACGATTCGTCGCAACGCGAAGAGATAAAGAGACGAAACTTCGCACACATCTTCCTGAATACCTAGCCGAGGTTTTTAACAAATTTGGTGTCGTATGTTGTTTTAAAGTCATTTTTCCCAGGAAATTAGTTATGTATGCTCACTTTTCGGATTATTCTCTGGGATAATAATATCTAACTCACAAGTCCATATATTTCGGATGATATTGCTCACCCTTGGTCACTGGACAAAATAAAAACAATTACATGTATGAAAAACCACACACCAAAATTATTCCCTAGACGGGTTACATTTTTCAAAAATATATCACTTGCCAAAAAACTGACACGGTCTTTTAGCTTGCATGTTCCTCTACATAACAAGTAGTGCAACCAATCTTCTAAGTTCTACATATACCTATGGATGTATCTCTGTAGACACAAGTATAGGTAGTAGGTATCCATAGGTATATGTAGAACTTAGAAGATTGGTTGCACTACTTGTTATGTAGAGGAACATGCAAGCTAAAAGACCGTGTCAGTTTTTTGGCAAGTGATATATTTTTGAAAAATGTAACCCGTCTAGGGAATAATTTTGGTGTGTGGTTTTTCATACATGTAATTGTTTTTATTTTGTCCAGTGACCAAGGGTGAGCAATATCATCCGAAATATATGGACTTGTGAGTTAGATATTATTATCCCAGAGAATAATCCGAAAAGTGAGCATACATAATAAATTTGGTGTCGATTTCATTTCAACTGACGTCACAGTGACGTCAGAAGTCAAATTGTAGATTTGCGACTTCCAGCTTCTTCATGATATATGCGATATATGAGACCGAATAAAAATGACCGATTATTGGTCAGGAACTAGCTGGAAGTGTACCTAGATGTTTTAGGATGACAGCAGGTGCTGCTTAATTCACTTAAAGGTACATTGTCAGCTAAAATACACAATTTGATATTTGGTAGAATCAGCACTCCACTTTACGAAATTGAAGTCAGATTTTCGAAATTCGGTCTGAGTCACGAGCAATTTAATGTTGAAATTGGGATTTCACCTACTTTTTGTACTATTTTTACCTTAACCCTAGAACGCCTAGGGGGGGGGGGGTTGTATCAACCCCCGCCCCCCCCCCCCCCGAGGTTTTTTCGAAGTGCACGCTAAACGGCTTGTCGTAGCGGCCTGAAATTTTCAATACCCTCTGGGGCAACCTTTGCGCATCTTTTGCCGAAAAAAATTGATCGGGTCATGTCAGGTCACGGAATTATGACGTCATAAGAGGTACAGCCTCCGGCCGACAGTTACCAAACGTGTGCGCCGAATCCCTAGGTTTTCTGCCGGCGATACCCACATTGTTTGATGGATCATGATGAAACTTCCCATGCATGTTCAGGCAAGCATTGGCTATCGTGTGGTGCAAGAAAATTGACCGGGTCAGGTCAGGTCACGGAGCTATGACGTCACAAGAGGAACAGCGTCCGGTGCTATTTTTGAAAAGCGCCCGAACCACTATTTTGCTAATTCTTGTCACCTCAATGGGAATATGCAGCAATATTAGCTTCTATAGGGAGCAAATGGACCTCCCAAATCCAAAAATACAATCAGATTTCAAAAATTTTTATTTTGATTTTTCGAATTTCTGCCGCCGACTGTGACCTTGCCGACTTCCGGCGCTCCCAACGCGCCATTTTTAGAGCTAGGGAAACGAAATACATACCAAACGATAGAGAATTGATCAAGGAACACGATAGTGAAGGTTTTAAGTCGATATCTCCCACCGTTTTGCCGCAATCGCCGCGGAAAGTTGAAAAAGTTTGATTTTTTCGGAAAATTTGACCTTTGACCGGTCATAAGTAGGTCAAATGTTGACCTAGGACCAAAAAGTATACCACCAATCGCGAGATCTCGTTAAGAGCAATCCGTTGGTTTTTTCCGCTAAGCTCTACGACCTTCCGTTTCGAAACGCCAGGGGGGGTCGTAACAGCCCCCCCCCTGGTCGTTCGTGTTATGAGAAATGGCCTGGTCGTGCGAGGGTTAACCCTATTAGTGGCAGGGGGGGTTGTTTTCATCCACCCCTCAGGTTTTTCGGGAATATCTCCGAAACCGCTGAAGCTACGATGCTGAAATTTTCTGACTTTTCCTAAAACTAAATTGGGCACATTCCCTGACAATGTCAAGTTCATAACTTTACCAGGAGCGGCTCCAGAGTACTGGGAATTGGGGGGTCCTATTCGTGAAGCGAGTCATTTGGGCGAAGATCACGATGCTGGACCAGTTTTACGAACAGTGAATGAAAGGTATCATGTGATAACATATACAGTTATTGTGCATCCTCTTTTGACACGTTTTTGCTATAACAGGCGGATCCAGGCGTCCAAAAAGGGGGGTTATGTTTTACCTCCTAACATAGGTGCCCTGACACCGCCTATGCATGACCAATACAATTGTAGTCGTTCTCTCATAAGAAAATTCTAACATAACAAGACCATTACCACCCTTTTTAGAAACAGTACCAACAAAAACCTTATTTACTATACTTTTTGTGTACCCCCAATCTCAATGATCTGTATCCGCCTATGATTTTTGAAAATGCATATTTTTAGGATCCATGTGAATTCCTGGTACATTCTCTATCGATCGGCAAAAGTTGCGTTAAGATTGGTTCAGAAACCTGGCCGTGATAAACAGTCTAAAATGTATCTGCAATTTGCCCTTTTTACCCCCCTCTACCCCCCCCCCTATTGACATTTTTTAATTCTTATTTTTTAGAAATGTAGATCACGTTGAGCGAAATCGAATGCCGTTTGAATTTTGAAAATCGGCCCGTTAGATCTCGAGATATCAAGGGGGGGTCGTAAACAGCCCCCCCCCTGCCACTAATAGGGGTAGCCAGGAGCCTGCCACTAATAGGGTTAAAACCCACCAGATTCCTCAACTATCACTATATTTGAATCGCGTGAAATCGGAGCTTCTCTACGAAACTTCAAATCAAAAGTTAATTTGCGATTTTGCCGAATATCAACATAATAATACCAGTAAAACGCCTTTTGGGCGAAGAACGAGCGAGCGAGATAGTGAGCCCTGCACGTGCGGCAAAGGCGAGAGGGTACTTCCAACGGGCTTGCGCAAAGCATCCTTCTAACCGGTCGCTAGCGGTGTACCAAATTTGAACGCAATCGGCCCAGCCGTTCCTGAGATCTGGAAGCGGCATTCTGCACGTGCGCACGTGCAAACGGGGTCCAAACTGACTTTTGCAAGGCACCTTACTAACTGGTCCCCAGCCGTGTACCAAATTTGAGCGCAATCGGCCCAGCCGTTCTCGAGATCTGGAAGCGCCCCCTGCACGTGCGCACGTGCAGTAGCACCTTAACCGCAACACATGGGAATACATTGCCTGGTGGGTGCCTACCTGTATGCCAAGTTTCAGCGAAATGGCCCCAGTAATTACCGAGTTATTAAAATGGGAACAAATTTGACACCTCTCATTGTTGTATTTTGCACGTGCACTGGGGGTGACCCACATGCATCGGCAGTATCCTATTTTTGGTAGAAGGGATGCTGCTACCCTACAAAAATTACCGCAAGTCAATCGCCCAAGCGGCTGCTGAGATATGAGCCTCTCAAAATCACTACTTTTGCAAAACAGCTTGAACACCCATCACTTTTCACGTGGCACGTGCCACGACGGGTCACTGAGGTGTATCAAAAGTAGTCAATTACGGGGTAGAAGGGATGGGGCTACCCAGCAAAAAAGACCGCAGGCCAATCGGTCCAGCGGTCGCTGAGATATAAGCCTCTCAAAAGCGTTACAGGCCAGGCCGGGCCGCTCATACTGAGATTTTTCCGTTATATTGAAAAGACTCGCTTCGCTCGCTGCGCTCGCTCGCTCGTAATCATCCTAGGTTATGAAAATTATAAATGTATTACCAGTTAAATTATTTTCAAAAACCATTGGCGTTTCGCATTTTTCATTTTGCAAAAAGAAAGCAGAAACCGATTCGCCGATGCTGTGGCTTTGGACAAGCTTTGGAGATTAGTAAACATTAGTAACATTCACTCAACGTTGGCGCCGGAATTCCCGGCTTTGGACCCGGCGAATCGATACGCCGCAAAAGTAAACAAAGCCGGGTTGACGAGATTCAACGTTCGGGTATGGTGGTACGAGGGTATTTGGTTGTGTGTTGGCATCATTTTTTTTTTTGCCTTTTTCTTTAAATGTGGAACGGGCGTGAGGCTTATATTGAAAAAATATCGTTATAGCTTGCCTTCGGAAATTGCGTGATAGATGTATGAAGTGCGCCATTCAAGGTGACGATTTCGCTGTCGGCCATCATGAAAATAGTGATGAAGGCTTTTCGCACGTACTATTTTAGACTCGCAAGCGACTCTGTAATCATTTATCGAAAGATCGTGTTTGAAGAATCCGGTAATTCTGAAACTTGCACAGAACGACTTCTAAAATTCGATTTGTGCAATCTTATAAAAATGAAAAAGGTGATAGTTTCCCTTTAAGGCCGAAACAGATTCTTTCCGCGTTCAGGAAATCGCATGCGAGAGCCTATTTAAATACATTATAATTCTTCCCGCATCAATCGCATCCGGGAGGTGCGTGCGATTGATGCGAGCGTGCTTCCATGTATTTGAAAAGGCTCTCGCATGCGATTTCCTGACTGCGGAAAGAGTCTGTTTCTGGCATTACAGTTGAGTTTCATGCTCAGCGACATCAGAAACGGTACATATCGGAAAACGACAAAATTTTATGACGTCACTGTGACGTCATCATAAGTGCTGCAACCACTTAACTTTCCTCAAACATTGCCTAGGTATCCATTTAACCCTCGCCCGTATAGGGGGGGGGGGGGTCGAACGGACCCCCCCTCGGTTTTTCGCGAATAACTCGCGTAAAAAGCGGCCGATCGCGACGAAACTTTCAGTACCCTCGCGTTAATCAATTTTACACCTACCCTGAAATTTTCATGACCCTGACCCTAATGACCTTTGACCTGTGCCCTACTTTTCGAGACCATGTTTGGCCGGAATCGCGATTCGGCATATGTCGGCTCGCATTAGCCGCGCGTTTGCAGTCTTTTCGTGGTTTTAAGCGTTCAAACATGGGATCTGATGTTGCTCCTATCCATTAGGGTGGGTGTCAAGGTCACCGGAAGGTCAGGTCAGGTCATTGACCTTTGATGACCTCGGTTCACTTTTCCGAGTTTTACATGTTTCTAGGCCAGTTTTTGGAGCTGAATTCGAATTTGGCAACCATATGAACATTTACGAAGTAGTTTTAGCACCTTCGTAACATGTTACGAAGCTGTCAGAGGCGGTTGCCACCTACTACGAATACCCTTACTGGTTGACCTGACCTGACCTGACCCAACCTGGCCTAAATGCATGAAGACATCATCTGTGATCAAAACTAACATGATATTCGTGATCAGCACCCCGAAAAACCTCATAACAGCCACGCTTTACGACTTTCTAACAGGTCCCGATTTTCCCGACTTTTGGGTCATTGACCTGACCTGGAAGGTCAACCGATGACCTAGGACCTTAAAATTGGGTATCATCGGCTTTCTCTCGTCACGGGCAACACGCTCGTTTTTTCCGCGAAGCTCTAGCTCGATCAGGGGCGAAACGGCAAGGGGGGGTCCAACGGACCCCCCCCCCCCCCTTATACGTTCGCGGCTGTAAAAACACCAATACGGGCGAGGGTTAAAGCTATGCCAAGTTTCACGTTCGTAGCTCATCAGGTTTCGGAGATATTCTACAAAACGTAAAGGGGGCAACTTTATGCCCCCTCCAGTGGCTCGTGGGCTAAGAAATGGAACGCAGTTGAAATGGAAGGCAATTTAATAGGGATCAGGATCATACAAAATAAATTATCAGGAGAAATTTTCCCAATTTAAGAATGAAGCATCAGCATCGAAAAAAGCGAGCAGGGAAGAACGGGGCAAGGAAGGTAGGCTTTGGCCCGGTCTCCCCTACTCCAACGCACGCCGCACATATCATACACAAATAGCCACACATGATACAAAAGTAGCACAAGCAGTACCGGCACAAACGCACGCATACAAAAACATGACGAGTGCCGAGTAGTGATGTCAATTACGGAAAATTGGATTACCGATACCAAACCAACTACCGACCAAAACCACGGGAAAATACCAAAACCAAACCAACTTGGGAAAATGAGGGAAATACCAACTTTTACCGATTTCTTAGCCTCTTATACATTAGTGAGGGCTTATGATACCAACAAAATACCAAACACATTACGATTGAAATACCAAATGCCAAGTTGGTATCGGTTTGGTATCGGTATACCAAAAAGTTGGTATCCGATTGACATCTCTAGTGCCGAGCGTACCACGAACATAGGTACTTAATACTCACTCGGCAGCAGAAGTCAATTTGTTCTGTAACGACTTGGCCATCTGCGATACATGATTCATGTCTGTAAACGAGAGAACATGATCAGAGCAGTGATGATGTGCATGGCCCGCCAGGGTGGAGACGGCGGCCACCGTACAACCAGTCTCAACTATATACTTTGGCATTGAAGGTTTGAGATCCCTACCTATTTTTTTTTCAATATGGTCTATTCAGGGGTGCGGAGCCGGAGCCGGAGCTGGAGCCGGCATATTTTGCTCGGAGCCGGAGCCGGAGCCGGAGCCGGAGCCGTGAAACAGTATAGCCCGGAGCCGGAGCCGGAGTCGGAGTCGTCAAAGAAGGCGGCGACTCCGGCTCCTTTTTGTTTGAAGAGGAAATAATTATTGACCTAGTTTGGTTTGACAGATCAAGGCAGTAAAACATGCGGTATTCAAAATATGAAAATAGCCTTGTTATGCAAATACAGAAGCAGCGTGCACCAATCCCATCGTCTTTTTTCTTCCATCCGTATTTAATTGCATGGGGGATGTACTGAGTATTGGAGCCGGAGCCGGAGCCGGACCATTTTACTCGGAGCCGAGGCCGGAGCCGGAGCCGGAGCCGTCTGAAATTTCCACGGCTCCGCATCCCTGGGTCTATTAACAAAAAAATAAAAAAGGCACTTATTGACTGATAATGTTAACCCGCGCCCGTATTGGTGTTTCCATTACGGGCGCAAGAGCAAAAATTCGGGTATATTCGGTTACAGATATTTGTCAACCGATACCAGCAGGCGCCACAATTGTAGATGTCAAAACAGAATTGAACTTTGTCAACCAGTAAATTCTTTTGACATATACAATGTGGCGCCTGCTGGTATTGGTTGACAAAGTTCTGTAATCGAATATTTCCGAATTTTTGCTATTTTGTCATTTTATTCAGACTAGAGGTACACGTACATGTTTACGCGATAACTGTATGTTTTGATTTATGTTATGCTACGGGTGCATTAGGTTGGGTGATTGACTTGTATTTTTAGCTGTATTATTTGGGTAGATTTGGGTAGCTGTTTTTAATTTAATTGTGTATTGTGTATTGTGTATTCAAAGGCCGTTCCACAAAGTGGCTCTTAGGGCCCAGTCAATACAAACTCAATGAAGCAAAGCACATTAAAAAGGGTAAAAACTTGAGACATGCATCTGTCATAAATATCAAATCAGGCTTTAAAATGATCACACAAGGAGCGCCTGGTCGGACATGACGTGACATCTCGTGGAAGCTCATTCCACGATACCGCGGCCCTGTATGGGAAGAGCCGCCTCGCCATGGTGAGCCGATAGTGGGGCAGCCCCAGCACCGACACCCCCGCGGCAGCGCTGCGCGTCACGCGCTCCGATACGGCGGCACGAGGGCGAAACATCGCACGCAGGGGGCCGGGCGCGGAAACAACGTGGAGAGCGCGATATACGTTCAGCGCGTCACGACGCGCGATCATCTCCCGAATGTCCGGCCAGCCGAGCGCGGCGAGAGCGGGGCCGACATGGTCGTATCGGCGGAGACCTGTAACCAGCCGAGCTGCGAAATGGAGGACTTTTTGCAGCCGGTCAAGACGGGAGTTAGGAGCACCACCCCACACTGACGAGCAGTAATGGAGGTGGGGGAAAACGTGGGCAAGGACAAGGATTTTGAGAATGTTGGGGGAGAGGAAATGACGGATTTTGTATAGGGATATGAGGATTGTGTTCAGGCGTCGGACCAAGGATGAGATGTGCGCTTCCCAGCTCAGTGTTTGGTCGAAGAGAACACCTAGGATTTTGATGTGCTTTTGAGGCCGAATGTCCACTCCATCCACATGTAAGATGAAGTCTGATGATTTGGAGACTGAGTTAGGCGAACCAAAAATAGTGAAACATGTTTTTTCGGTGTTCATTTTTAGACCGTTAGAACTGAACCAAACCTGCAAAATCCTGATGTTCTCCTCGACCCGGGACTTCATGGATTGGAGTTCACTGGGTATGGACGGTGTTGAGTCAAGGATCTGGGTATCGTCTGCATAGGATAGAAGTCGGCCGTGGGGAAGGAAACATGACAGGTCGTTAACGAAGGTGAGGAAGAGGATTGGGCCGACTATGGACCCCTGAGGGACACCATGGGTTAGAGGAAGTTGAAGAGTGCCGCCGCGGACGATCTGAGAACGGCAGGATAGGTAGCTGCTGAACCAGCGGGAAGAGATGCCATACCACTCCAGCTTGTTCAGCAGCATGGAGTGGTCGACACTGTCGAACGCCTTGCTCAGGTCGATGGACGTCAGCGACACGAGGTGACCGACGTCAATCTTCCCGGCCGCCCACTCGACAATGTCGAGCAGGGCATCTTCAGTGGAATGGGAAGGACGGTAGGCGTATTGGAAGGGTGATAGGATGTGGTTGTTGATAAGGTAAGAGCTGAGCTGGGAGCACACGATCTTTTCAAGGATTTTTGAGAGGGCGGGTAGGATCGATATGGGACGAAAGTTTCCAGGATTGTCGGTGTTGCCAGACTTATGGATAGGTGTAACGATGGCAACTTTCCAATCGGTAGGAAAGGTAAGGGTGGATATGGATGAGTTGATGAGATGAAGGATATGCGGGGCTATGACAGGGAAACAGCTTAGGATAGCGTGGAGTGGGATCCCATCGGCCCCGACCGCTCTCGACGCGCCCAGCTGACGGACAGTAAGCGAGAGCTCAGGCAGAGTCACAACATGTGGTGAAAAAGCTGACGCACAGACTCGATAGGGTCGCGGGCCGGCAGCAGGGGCTCCGACACGGAGCGCGGCACGAGCGGTTGCTGCAATACGAGCACCCACACCAGCAAAATGGGTATTAAGCTGATCGGCACTCAGATCGATGTCACTCGTTCCCACGCCACTCCTATCACCCTTCGGTGAGAAATTCGCCCCGAACTGCCTCAGCCTGGCCCAGAAACGTCTGGCGTCACGTCCTAGCAATTCGCCCAGATAGGCGCGGCGGTGTCGGTCTAAAACTAGTTTTGTCTCATTTCGGAGGCGTCGGTAAACATTGCGGTCACGATCAGAGCGAGAAGCAGCCCAGGCACGACGCGCAGCATCGCGCCTCAACATCACATCACGCACCTCATCATCACGCAGCCAGGGACAATCAGGGCGCCGTATACGTCTGCTGACGATCGGACAGTGTGAGTCGACGATACTGTTCCACACGTTCATAAAATGCGACAGCTTAGTGTTAACATCACCCGCAGAATAAAAACACTCCCATTCAGCATTCAGTAAATCCAGAGAAAAGGCATCCCAGTCGACAAGATGCCAAAGGCGTGTTTGGATTGTCTTTGGAGGGGGACGAGCACGGGCAGCGGATGGTCGGATGATGATCGGGAAGTGGTCAGCTACCAGGTGGGGATGGACTGCTGCGTTGTGATTGGTACCGGAGGTGTTTGAAATAACCAAGTCCAGGAGAGCCGGGGTCGGAAAAGGGTGCGTAGGATCCGAGATATGCTGCACTAAATTCAAGTCATTTAGCAACAAGTTAAAATTACGACAGTCGGCAGAGTCACAGTTTAAAAGATTCACGTTAAAATCACCGAGCACATACACAGGCTTGCCAGTCGCCAGCGCCATCTCGAACTGACATCGAATGGTGTTCAGTACGCGAATGCTGAGTGCTCCGGGCGGCCGGTAGATGGCGCCAATCACAACCGCGGTCCGGCCCGGGCCACCGACAGACAGCCAGAGAGCCTCGACGCCGCCGTCGCCGTCACCAGTCTGATGCAGACGAGTCGCACGGAGCTCATCAGACACCAGCACTGCCACACCGCCTCCCCGGCGCCCATCAGGCCGGTCGCAGCGGTACAGCGTGAAGCCCGGCACGAGGAGGACAGCGCCGAGCACCCTGTCGGAGAGCCAGGTCTCAGAGATGCAGAGTATCTCGAGTCGCTCGTCCTGCAAGAAGTGACACACCTCGTTCAGCCGAGGCACCAGAGAACGAGCGTTTACATGTCCGATGGAGTAAGTCTTGTCAGCCGTCCTCAGCTGCTGCAGCGCCCGGTGCGTCTCGCGAGCAGATAGACGGGGCGGTTCCAGCAGACAGCGAACGGCGCGGTACGCAGCGTACCGGGCTGCCGGCGGGCCGGTTCCGCTGACGAATCCGCCGCCATGCGGCTGAAAGTGGCGTGTCTCGGTGTGATCGTCGGTCCAGAGGGGCGTCACTCTTTCCGGGAGTCGCTCGGGGCTGACCGGCGTCCCGTCTCGGTGTGATGGTAAGGCAGAGTCGATTAGTGGTGTTTGCATCCTGTGCCGCCTGCGCTGCGCTCGGCGTCCAGCGCGCGTGCCGCGGCAACGCCGGCCGGACCGCCCACACCGGGAAGGCAGACTTCGTCTCCACCGCCCACCCGAGCAGCGGCCGGCCAGCTCCGGTCCCATTGCTCCAATCGACCAGGGCCTGACGCAGCCATCGCCCAGCCAGGCGGGCCGGAGCGGCGGCGGCCGGGTGCACCGGCCCGGGACCAGGTCAGGCGAGGCCGGTAGAACACGGTAGAGCATAATCTCTCTCTCTGATAGGTGCAGCTCCACCGTAGCTTCTTCCGGAAACGGTAGAATACGGTTGGGTGCGGTGTGACCCCTCCCTTACCGCGCTCGCGGACATCGAGCGACAGCGGGGGCGACGCAAACAATCCAGTTTCAGGACACATAGATGAAAAACGTGACTGAAAAACATCAAAACTGGGTAGAAGCAGTCTCAAACTCGGTCTGTGCACATTCCCAGCGCCATGCACTCACCAGGAACACTGTAAAGTCGTGTAAAAACGGAGCACTATACGCCACGGCCGCCATAGTCAGGCGCCAGCTGGCAAGTTTAACTGTAAGGGATGGTGATAGTTGCGGGGTGTTCAAGTGTTTTGTATGTTAGGCCCTTTTTGAACTCAACTCTACCCCTACCCTACCCCTAGTCCCCTACCCTACCCTACCCTACACTACCCCTACCCCTACCCCTACCCCTACCCCTACCCCTACCCTACTCCTACTCTACTCCTACACTACACTACACTACACTACACTACACTACACTACACTACACTACACTACACTACACTACACTACACTACACTACACTACACTACCCTATCCTACACTACACTACCACCGACAGTCCAAGCTTCAGCTAAATCGGCCAAGTAACGGCTGAGTTATTGCAAAAACAAATTAATTGTATTTACTGGCGAATCCCCTTGGCGAGCGGTGCCTTGTGTCGGCCTTCGTTGTCAAAGGTCAATGACCTGCCGGCTCTGATATTTCCACTCAGTTTTTTAAGCGAACAACTGAGCCTAAAGCACGTGCCCTCTGGTCGGCGCCGGTCGCGGCCCTATCACGTGCACACCGCTGAACCCACACCCTCGAAAATTTAATACGACAAATGAGTGCACGCGCTCGACTTGTAGCGAAAATTTCAGTCCCGTAGCCCCTACCGTTCCCGAGCAATGGCCTGTTTTTGCCGTTTTTAATGTTAACCCTATGGCACACATGAGCACGCGCCACGGGGGCACCCCCGGCCGCATCGTGCCCAAAATGTAATACGACCTGTTTAATTACGTGACCCACGAGTGGTAAAAAATTTCACCATCCTGCGTCAATCGACGGCTTTGTAATGAGCGTTTTTGGGATTAACCCCGACGGCGGCGGCGGCGTGGGCGGCGGCGGCGGACTTTTTAAGATTTATAATAGTAGATAGACTAGAGGTACAGGTTTACGCAGGATAACTGTATGTTTTGATATGTATGATTAACGGATGCATTAGTTTGGGTGTAGAAACTTGCATTTTCATTGGTATTATTTGTGAAGAACTGGGTAACTGCTTTTAATTGAACTGTAAAGTATGATGGTGATGCATGCGAGTTGTTCGAGCCCTTTGTAAGTTAGGATGTTACTCAATTCAATCCTACCCTACCCTACCCCCTACCCTACCCTACCCCTACCCTACCCCTACCCTATCCTACCCTACCCTACCCTACCCTACCCCTACCCCTACCCCTACACAACCCTAACCTACCCTACCTGGTATCGGTAACCCTGGCGTCGCCGGTGCGTATTTGGAAATTCCGACCTCGACGAGCATCTGTGGTAGAAAACCACCACTTTGGTAGGAGAAACTACTGCTGTGTGCTACCATTTGCACTGCATGTGTCGCTATAGCTGCGGCATCTATGCATATACCAAGGCTATGTAAACCAGGTAGAACGCTCCCGACGAAAAACTGGGGACAACAATGAATTTAGTAACCGCGACTCTGGGGACCAAACAAACTCAGGTTGCCATGGTAACGGGGCAAATTTGGCATGAGTACGCATCTAATAACTCATTTTTCAACAAATTGTTTTAGAAAAAAGCAAAAAGACTTGTTGGACCACTACTAGAATGAACTGCAGTTTTCATAACCGACCAGAGTTTTTATCAGACAGGCCTAAATAATATCAAAATCAAGTCCTAAACGTAGGGGCCCGGGCTGCATTAGGTTACCTCTAACGCTCTGGCCCCCAAAATCGTCACTGGCTTATCAGCCAATGAGCGTCGAGTATTGTCGTACGCTGATTGGTGGGATTACTGCAGTTGTTGTTTGGAATGCTACCGATGCTGACAGCGCTAGCGAAGGTGTCTCCACTTTTCGTAATGCTAAAAGCCCGGAGCGCACCCCCCTGGCATATACATATAACCCGGCCGGGCCCGGGGGGTAATCCCAACCACCGCAGCCCGGGGGGGGCGTTTTTCGCCCCCCCTGTCTAACTCCGTAAATAAGAGAGCTACGGAAACAAAAGCGATACCAAACGAAAGGTCCTTACGAGACGATTCTAATGCACCTAAAATTTTTGACCTCAGGTCAATTTTCAAGGTCAGAGGTCAAGGTCAAAGGCCAAAACCGGCACATGTGTAGTGATCTCAAAGTAAGCCTTCTAGAGGACGGCAGGCTGCATCAAACCGGCAAAATTGGGTGTCAAACGAAAGAAGAGAATCTGAGAATTCTGAAAATGTGCTCTAAATCAAAGGTCAAGGTCAAGGTCACGCTCAAAATTGACCTCAAACTTGGCACTTTTTCGCACATCTTGCGTGCTAACTTCCAAGATGTTTTGAAATGTTTTGAGGCTTATCAGTTCCCTATTTGTGGTTCATCTTACGATACAAGGCTGCTCAAAGGTCAAGGTCACACAAGAGTATCCCTGCTAGAGGCTATTTCACTTATTAAGTTAGTAATAATAAATAAGACAATTTTGCCATCCGGAAGCTCTAAATGAAGGCTTAGAGGAAAATAGATGCCAGATTCGTGATCAGCGGGTACAAATCCATCATAAACGACCTTTCATGTGTCAAGGTCAACCAGAGGTCATTCGAGGTCACATGAGGTCAACATGAAACTTGACCTTTTCCGAACAAAATATATATCATTCGACGCGGCTTGACAAGGCGAATGCGATGGTACCACTGCCGTAGCTCTAGGACCATTTTTGTCGAAGTTATTTGCGAAAAACTAAAACCACATTTCGGGGTCGTTGACCTGACCTCTGACCTCAGGTCACCAAAACTATTTTTCTATTTTTCTCTAGGTCAAACGCTACACAGCCGTGCTCGTAATTTGTCTTTATCTCTAAAACTCTATTTTTAGCAGCTATTTGAAGTTTGCGTCTGTGACGCCGAAGTTTGCCGTGCAGGGGTCTAGAAAAATGGACCTTGTGACGTCATCAAGGGGGCTAGGTCCAAATTTTTTACTTCAAAAGATGTCAAATTGATGGGAGAAAATTTACTGAAAGTTTCGCCTTCCTATCCCTAAGCGTTCGGGAGTTATCGCAAATATTCGCCAGGGGGGGCGAAAAACGCCCCCCCCCGGGCCCGCGAGGGATAAACCGCGACATCTGTGTGCGTTGATTCTAGTTAGCGATTAGGCAGTGCCGGGGTGCGGAGCCGGAGCCGGCATATTTTGCCCGGAGCCGGACCCGAGGCCGTGAAACAATATAGCCCGAAGCCGGAGCCGGAGCCGGAGCTGTCAAAAAGGGGACGACTCCGGCTCCTTTTTTTAAGAGGAAAAAAAATTATTGACCTAGTTCGGTTTGTCAAACCGATTAACTGCCTTGAACTTGCAGTTCCAGGCAGTAAAACATGCGGTAATCAAAATATGAAAATAGCCTTGTTATATTAAATGCAGAAGCAACGTGCACCAATCCCATCTTCTTTTTTTCTGCCACACGTATTTAATATGTACTGAGTATTGGAGCCGGAGCCGCCGGAGCCGGACCATTTTACTCGGGGCCGGAGCCGGAGCCGGAGCCGCCATGGCATTTCACCCGCAGCCGGAGCCGGAGTCGGAGCCGTCTGAAATTTCCACGGCTCCGCATCCCTGTTTAAGGGTGAGGGAACTAATGGCCAGCCCGATCCCCTGCAGTCCGGTTGCTGAGCGGGGGGGGGGGAGAAAGGTCCCATATGATGCCACGCCTATTGCCTATAGGTATATATACGTATGTATTGGTACGTATTGGTAAAGTTAAAGCTAAAAGTTATTAAATAAGCTAAAAAAAAAACATCAACGCGGAGCGCTGCCGTTTTTAAGATATCCGCGAAAAACAAATCGTCAACTTAAAGGGACCCTCCCACCTTAACATTAGATTTGAGTTGAGATAGCCAAAATGGGGTCCCTGGCTCACAATTACCGGTTTCGGCACTCACAACATCGAGAAATGCCTTAAATCGGAAATATTGAATTTCAAAATTGCAGCATTTTGATTCAGAGGGGTTAATGCTTAGGAATACCCCTCTGAATGTGTGACGTCAGCGCAAAGATCTAACGATTTTTAAATGTTTGACTAAAACGTTTTGTAGCACGCGGTGGTATATGATATTTGCGCGCAACATCTGCCGCAAACGCCGCACTTCTAAAATAAAGCCGCTAGAAACAGCGGAGATCCCAAAAAAAGTAAACAAAAGTAGAAGTCTAATATCTTGAAAACCGGTGAATATTTTTCGGTGAAATTTGGTAGATATTCGTTTTCGCCCTTTCTGAACCGAGCGACATCACTTTCATGCCAATTCATAAACTTTTTTGAAGGTGGGAGGGTCCCTTTAATGAAACGATAAAATTCACTAACATCTCAGGAGGCACACTGCTGAGTGCTGATACCAATACATAGTTCCTACCTATAGGGAATAGGCATGTCTTTTGTGGCATCATATTGGACCTTCCTTCCGCCCCCCCCCCCCCCCTCAATCAACAACTTTGACTGCCGGGGATCGGGCCGGCCATGAATCCCCCAGTCCCCACCCATAAACTGAAAGCCTCTGGAATCTGGATCCACCCTGGTGCCCTCGCTAATCGCTAATTAGAATCAGCACACACAGATGTCGCGGTTGATATGTATCAACTATCAGTATATGCATTATGGATAGGTGTCGCAGCTATAGCGACACTTGCAGTGCAAATGGTAGCAGACAGCAGTAGTTTCCCCTACCAAAGTGGTGGTTTTCTACCACAGATGCTCGTCGAGGTCGGAATTTCCAAATACCGATAGCGTTTTCGTTCAAGGTTAAGGTTTCCTGTATTACTCGTAGGCAGCATTAGGCCACCGTGCCAAGCCGAAGCATGCTGCGACGTCACTGAGTAAGAGAACGTACCACGCTATCAGTATCGACTGAGACTCAGATAGACTCAGAACGACTCAGGCAGACTCAAACTGACTCAGGCAGACTCAAACTGACTCAGGCAGACTCAAACTGACTCAGACCGACTCAACCGACTCAAATATATTCCAATCGACTCAGACCGACTCAGAACGACCCAAACTGACTCAGACCGACTCAACCGACTCAAATCGATTCCGATCGACTCAGACCGACTCAGACTGACTCGGAACGACTCAAACTGACTCAGATCGACTCAAATCG
This sequence comes from Amphibalanus amphitrite, assembly GCF_019059575.1. Lineage (NCBI taxonomy): Eukaryota > Metazoa > Arthropoda > Thecostraca > Balanomorpha > Balanidae > Amphibalanus > Amphibalanus amphitrite. Next base: position 82,405 of record NW_024882904.1, read on the forward strand.
ATTCCGATCGACTCAGACAGACTCCGAACGACTAAGGCAGACTCAAACCGACTCAGGCAGACTCAAACTGACTCGACCGACTCAGAACTACTCAAACTGACTCAGACCGACTCAAACTGACTCAGACCGACTCAAACTGACTCAGACCGACTCAACCGACTCAAATCGATGCCGATCGACTCAGACCGACTCAGAACGACTGAAACTGACTCAGACAGACTCAAACTGACTCAACCGACTCAAATCGATTCCGATCGACGCAGACAGACTCAGAACGACTCAGGCAGACTCAAACTGACTTGACCGACTCAGAACGACTCAAACTGACTCAGACCGACTCAAACTGACTCAGACCGACTCAAACTGACTCAAATCGATTCCGATCGACTCAGAACGACTCAGACAGACCCAGAGCGACTCAGGCAGACTCAAGAAGACTCAAACCGACCAAGCCGACTTAAACCGATTCAGATCGACTCAGACAGACTCCGACTCAGTTTGAGTCGTTCTAAGTCTGTCTGAGTCGCTCGGAATCTATTTGAGTCGGTTGAGTCGGTCTGAGTCAGTTGAGTCGCTCGGAATCGATTTGAGTAGGTTTGAGTCTGCCTGAGTCGTTCTGAGTCTGTCTGAGTCTGCCTGAGTCGTTCTGAGTCTGTCTGAGTCGTTCGGAATCGATTTGAGTCGGTTGAGTCGGTCTGAGTCAGTTTGAGTCGTTATGAGTCTGGCTGAATCAATCTGAATCGGTTTGAGTCGGTCGAGTCGGTTTGAATCCGCCTGAGTCTGTCTGAGTCGTTCTGAGTCTTTCTGAGTCGCTCGGAATCGATCTGAATCAGTCTGAGTCTGCCTGAGTCGGTTTGAGTTTGCCTGAGTCTATCTGAATCGGCCCGAGTCTGCCTGAGTCGTTCTGAGTCTGTCTGAGTCGCTCGGAATCAATTTTAGTCGGTTTGAGTCTGCCTGAGTCGTTCTGAGTCTGTCTGAGTCTGCCTGAGTCATTCTGAGTCTGTCTGAGACGCTCGGAATCGATTTGAGTCGGTTTGAGTCCGCCTGAGTCGTTCTGAGTCGATCGGAATCGATCTGAGTCGGTTGAGTCGGTCTGAGTCAGTTTGAGTCGTTCTGAGTCGGTCGAGTTAGTTTGAGTCTGCCTGAGTCGGTTTGAGTCTTCCTGAGTCGTTCTGAGTCTGTCTGAGACCTGAGTCGATCGGAATCGCTTTGAGTCGGTTGAGTCGGTCTGAGTCAGTTTGGGTCGTTCTGAGTCGGTCTGAGTCGATCGGAATCTATTTGAGTCGTTTGAGTCGGTCTGAGTCAGTTTGAGTCTGCCTGAGTCGTTCTGAGTCTATCTGAGTCTCAGTCGATACTGATAGCGTGGTACGTTCTCTTACCCAGTGACGTCACAGCATGCTTCGGCTTGGCACGGTGGCCTAATGCTGCCTAATACAGGAAACCTTAACCTTGAACGAAAACGCTACCGGTGACGCCAGGGTTACCGATACCCCCTACCCTACCCCTACCCTACCCTACCCTACCCTACCCCTACCCCTACACTACCCTACCCACTTTCTACCCACTACCCAGTTTCAGGGCTTTTGGTCAATGGCTTGCTACATTTTCATCCACATCGCAGCAAAATCGTAAAATACATATCCATGAAGGCCATGAGGACGGTGCGGCGAAACTGACCTGTCCGGGTGCTGGCCGCCGCAGGAGCGCCGGGCGGAGAAACTGACCTGTCCGGGTGCTGGCCGCCGCAGGAGCGCCGGGCGGCGAAACTGACCTGTCCGGGTGCTGGCCGCCGCAGGAGCGCCGGGCGCAGTGCTAGCCGGCCGGCTGGCCCCGTCGGCTGGCACTCACTGAGCTCCACCTGAGAGCCAGGTGTCGGTCGGCAATGTCCGTCGGCGGCGGCGACAATTCGTCGGGGACGACGGGGAGGGAGGGGACTGCACGTCGGGGGAGGGAGGGGACTGTACTTTCGGCGGCGAGGGAGGGGACCGCATTAAAGTTATGCTCAGCTCGCCTAAAAATGAAGCGTGCATGGTAAAAGGAAGTGACATTTGCGCTACTGAAACAGTTTTACTTACCCAGAGTCAAACTGGAGCTTTGTATGACCCATAAGACTTAAAAATATATATGTAGAATATCCAAGACAGTTAGTTAGGATTAATGATAACAATAACAATAACTATTTAATATTTTTTGTACAAGCTACCTGCGACAATTTCTGTCCTCATTTCTGTTTAACACAGTGCTCAAGGTATTTTCATAACGAAAGCAGTGGTGTTTAAATATACATTTGACGTGTTATTGAATCAAGAGCAGCCATGGTAACGTTTGATTAGCTTTCAGAAAACCTTGGAAGACGCCAGACGGTGAGCAATCAAGAGATCTTAAAAGACCAGTAGTTACTTGAAAATGAAAGCCGCCAGGAAAATCAGTAGATTCTTAAATGGAGACACATTTCAACATCTATCTAGCAATGATTTGCACCAGCGAGGTGCTATCATTGTGTTTTGTGTCTGTATCCCTAAATGCTCAAAAAATATTTGCATAAATAAACAAACAAACAATAAACAAACAAATAATGCGTCTTTTTCTACTGAAAGTACGTCCTCCAAGTGGCAGGGGATAGATAATTGAAGGTACCTAATTAATAATCATCTATTCATTCAATTCATAGGCAATTCAGGGCATCGATCGGCAGCGCCCTTACTGCATGGTACTGCGGATCGTCAATGGGTTTCTTGATGACTCCGACTCTGACTCAGACTTTCAAAAATCGACTCTGACTGATTTCAAATGCCGGCTCTGACCAACTCCGACTCCACAGCCCTAGCAGGTCTGCGGAGGCAATGTATTTTTGGTGACTCCGACTCCGACTCTGGCTTTCAAAATCGACTCTGACTCTGACTCTGGTCAGAACTGTCGAATCTGACCGACTGCAACTCCGACTACGGAACCCTGAAAGCAGAAAGGTCTGCGGAGGAGATCGCATTCGGTGACTGACTCAGACTCCAGCTTTTAAAATCTACTCTGACTCCGACTTGACGACTCAGGTCAGAACTGTCAACTCCGACCGACTTCATGACTCCGACTCCGGAGCCCTACTGGCAGCTATCACGCCAGGGAGCTGCAAATCGTATGTTCCGTGGCGGTTTATGGTATTAAAGTCGATAATGCGACTGAATCGCACTATGAAACACCCTTATTGGCTGCAAGAACCACGAAAGTTAGCGCATCACCACTGAAAAACGTGACAAGTTATCGATTAATTGGCCCTGGATTTGGATAAATAACATGTTGATGATCATATTAGCACACATTTACATAATCATCTATCTCAAGGTTGCCGTTCAGGCGGCTCTAAATTATGGCAACTTTCCCTATCTTCAACATGTAAATGCCCTCGGGTGTCCTCGTGGTGACGTAGGCATGCAATGGGAGTGCCAGGTTGGTAGGAACTAAACTTCGACGCCCCCTGGTGCGTTTTGGTATGCTATTTGCTGACTTCAGATCCGGTTTCTCTTGAAGTGGGGTGGTCATCTATAGGGGACCCCTGTTTGTCAAAGCCGGATGCGCCTTTTGTGTGGACGCCGGCTGGGACGGAGATAGGATGTCACAGCCGATTTAGCCGGCTGACCGTGTGTGCGCGACGCTCACGGAAGATGGTTGTGTTTCAGCTTTTGGCACAGCTTGCAGTTCAGCATGAAAGATGAAAAAATGTAACGCACTTGCGTTACATACCCCTAGTGCACCTGCACCCCAAACTGGCTCAAGCACCTTCTCAAAATGAGGCTCGAGACACATTTCAAAAACAGGTAGGTACAGGTAAGGGGAAATTGTGTCGGCATTAGTAGAGCAGACGTCACGTCCCACAAAGGTTTTCCAACAAAGAATCGACCGGCTGTAGGTTTGTAGGTTTTTTCATGCATATTTTACATTATATAGGCACGCTCACAATCAGACTTCACAAAACTGCACCGCAGGCAACGGCATCTATCACAAAGAACGGCACGCGCAAGTTGCCCAGATTTGCCATTTGTGAAGCGCACAGGAAGTGCTTCCGTCTGAGGCGAGGATTCTGTAGTGTACACAGTACACACACACGCGTACGTACACACGCATAGGCGATTATTGCCTCAGGGCGGCCAAGTAAATGGGAAAGAAAAACATAGGATGAAAAAAGACAAAAGAAAGGACAAAAACGCGCATAAAAATCATCCAGTACCCACATGAGCACAACCTAAACAGCGGCGGCGGCACGAAAAACGGGTCGCGATGGCGGCAGACACCGACACGGTCACCATCGCGGCACAGAGCACAGCCACAGGCGCAGCGGCGGCACAGGCCCGACGGCCCGACAGCGGCGGCCAGGACGGGACGGAGGGTTCGGGAGCGGCAGCTGGCCCCATCCGGCGGCGGCAGCAGCATCGACGGCGGCGGCAGCACGTCAGCTTGGACCCGGAGTGATGGGAAAGAGGCTCAGTTGGTTGATGGTATGTCTAAGGCTTGTAATATGTTAATGACGTTCCCCCATTTATTCTCAAATTTGTTATAGCATCGACTCCTCAGGGCTGCTCCTTTTTCTTTTAATGCTTCAGCTGCTAGTAAGGAAGTGAAAAGGTGAATATTTGGGGGGCGCTTTAAGGTCTTTGAGCGTAAGATTGTATGCTTGGCTACTGTTTTAATCAATATGTTTAATGTTAATGCTAGATTCTGAGTCGTGTCGCGGGAAAAACCAGCGGCCTGCCGTAGTAACTAACGTTATGCTATACTTTTCATGCACGTGACTTTTCAATTCGCTAATGAAGCTTTGTACGATATCGCAGCTGTAAAATGCGTGCATTGAAGATTCCATATCGCATCCGCAGAGAGCACATGAAGCGTCATCGGTCTTACCAATGCGGCATAAAAAGGAATTTGTAGCAATAATGCGATTAACAATCCTATAGTGTAGGGTCTGCAGATAGCTATTACGCGTGGCAGACTGTACATCCCAGAGTGAGCCGAGAAACATTTGCCCAACGTCTCTGTTCCATTTGCGTTCTAACTTGGAGAATTCTGAGCTTCGTCTTGTTTTTATGGCTTTTACCAACGTAGCGTATACTATTTGGTTCAGTTGAGTTTTGGTGGACAATAAAGCTATTTTGTACGGAAGGATGGGGTGTGCAATTTCTTTATCTCTATTTATGGAATTACTCGCGATGCTAGACGGTAAACTTCTGACTATAGAAGCATAACATAGAAAGGTCATTTTTATTTTAAATGCTGATGTCAGATGATCCTTACTACGTAATGACCCATCACTAGCGTTGAAAAGATCTGATACAAACCGAATCCCTTTTTCATTCCACTCCCTCACAATAGACTTCTTAAATTTAGTACTGTCAGAAAACCAAATATAGTCTGTGAGTATTTCTTTGTCGTTGGGTTTGTACGCTTTACTGAAGCTCGCCCACGCTAGAACAACTTCTTTCCAAAAGTTGTTCTTCAAATTCTTGGCGGTTTGCGCGAGTTTAGAGCTAAAACATACCAGATCTTCAAGCACGGGGAGTTTTTCTCGTGCCAGATTTGCCCAGGTGACATTAGCAGATGCCCAGTATAGTCTTTTGAGCCAGGATGTTTTTAGGCTCACTAAAAAGGAGTGAATGTCAATCATTTTTAGCCCCCCCTTCATGGTAGTCTTTAACTAATGTGGTTCTCTTTACTTTGTCTGGTCTCTCGTTCCATATAAAGCGGAACAAAATACTATTTAAATCCTTAATTGTCGACTCTCTCGGATTCGGTAGAGCTGTTAAGACGTGTACTAGCTTCGACACCAAAAGAGATTTAACTACAGTTATTTTTCCGACCAGTGTTAATTGCCTTCTCCGCCACTGACAAATCTCTTTCTTTATTTTAGGTATAATTGCTTTTATATTAATTGAGGCAATGTTATCATTTGTTTTATGGTAGTGAATACCTAATATTTTCAAGTCGTTGACAACGGATAGTCCTAATGTTTTAAGTTGTTCCGTTGGTACGTTATTACCTATAGGAAGACACTTCGTTTTCTGTAAGTTGACTTTTAGGCCACTGACTTTAGAAAATTTACTTAGTTCCTCAAGAATACCTTCAATTGAACTTATTTTCGGACTTGAAAATACGATCAAGTCATCGGCATATTGGGATACTCTTGCTTCTGTTTTGTCTGATATTCGTATTCCTTCGATATTGTTAGAACTATTCAGTTGATTAGCAAGCGGTTCCATTACTAGGTTAAACAGGTAGCCGGAAGCTGGGTCGCCCTGCCTTATACCCCTTCCCATGAATATTTTTGTACCAAGATTTCCATCAATTAGGATACGAGAGTTTACATCGGAATTCAAATAAAGCACCGTAATTAGTTTTTGGAAGTATTGACCAAAGTTATATTTTTCTAATGCCTCTACTAAAAATTCCCAAGACACGGTATCAAAGGCGGCCTCAAAATCAATGCCGGTGACAATACCTGAGCGCTCTTCACAGTTTAAGTGCTCGATGACATCGTATGTTAATCTACTGTTTTCGCCTATAAAACGACCTTGAATGTAGGCGGTTTGGGAAGGGGAAATTATGTTGCTCATTACTTTCTTCAATCTATTGGCAACAGTTGCAGAAATTACCTTAAAATCCACGTTTAACAGCGAAATTGGCCTCCAGCCTTTGGTCGTGTCGTGTGGCACGCCCGCTTTAGGGATTAGGGTGACAATGCTTTCGTTATGGGAACCAATGTTCTTGTTTGTCTTAAATCTCTCTTTCCAAGCACGAAACAGGAAATCACCTAGTAAATCCCAAAAATACTTGAAAAAATCTGCCGTGAAACCATTTGATCCGGGGGTTTTGCCTTTTTTCATATTCATTAAGGCTGACTTCAATTCGCCCTTGGTGATGGGTTCGTCTAATTGTCTCTTTTCGTCCTCGGTAAGCTTTTGCCTGATATTTCTGTTGAGGTAACTGGAAGGGCTCGCGGTGTCTGATTTTAAATACTTTTCCTTGAGGTTTTGAGAAAAGTATGTCAGTATCTCCGCTTTGTTGGTGATTACTCTATCGTTTTTCCCATACATGCAACACTGCACGGTTAGATCGAGAAAGCCAGGCATTAAAATGGCACGTGCATTATACTGCACTTTTGAAACATACAAGAAGTCAATGCTGATTGGCTTCCGAGACATGCAGGAAAATATGTTTTCCTGCACCTCTCGACGTTTTCCTGCACCCCTCAACGTTTTCCTGCACCTCTCAAATATCTGACGTCATTATGAATGACGTCACATCATAAAGTTGAAGAGCATCATTTTGCTCCTTATAACTTCAATTTATCTATCGTCCATTTTATTTGATTGGCTTATGATGTAGGTATCTACCTACATTGTGTTTGATGCAAGGATTTTATTATTTGTCATGAATAAAGCGAAACATCACCACATAAAACTTAAACTTTGGCGCTATTTCACAACAAAGCATGTCAGACTGTTGTGCTTGTATTTGTTGTATACCTACTTGTGAAAGTACAAGTACAGGACTACATGGGTACCCACATACAACATTACCTGTCCATTCTTTGGTAAATAACGAGAACGTCTAGGAACAACTGCACCTTTCTTTCCTTTGGCGACTAGCGTGTGTAGTTATTGATAGTTATGGTTGAGCATCCATGGGTGCAACTTGAGGTGCTTGTACTGGCGACGTTGAAGGCGGCTCCTGTAAGTGCACTCCGTGCCATTTTCTTTTGAACGTCTTCACAAGCCTCCGCATATCCACGAAGACTTGCCACATTCTTGTGGCCGGTCAGCTGGGCGGCATACTCAGCAGGACAGCCGGCATCCAGCATCCTCTTCACCGACGTCTTTCGGACTGAGTGATTTGTGTGTCGCCCGGGTATACCAGCAGCTTCGCACCCCGTCTTCATCAGGTTCCCGAGAGTGTTTTTGCCGAGCGGGGCCGCGGAGAACCAGATGTCGCTGCCTTCCTTGCGCTTGTGGTTGACTGAGAGGAAGAATGGGCTGTCTGGCTTACAGAACGTGGAAGGTCGGCGCCTTGCATACTCTTTGTACAGGTGCACTGGACACTTCTCTTGGTCGTCTCCTGGGAACGCCTTCGGAGAAAAGGCTCTAGTGCCTGTTCCTTCCGCTCCTGTTCTTGTCTTCGTTAGCCGTTCACTGAATTCCAAATATTCCTTGCCATCACTGTCAACCTTCAGGGTCACGTCTCCCCACATCATTTGTCTGGCTTCATGGCGCCCTCGCAGACCGAACGACATGCTCAGCGTGTACCAGACAGCCCGTGTTAGTGCCATTGGCTCGTGCGACCCCAGCTGACCGGAAGCCCACATCTTTTCCTCTTCAGCGAGGGATATTGGCATTGGCAATGCCCTATTAGGGCGGTTGCCTTTCCCTGCGGCCTTAAGCTTCTTGACTTTGGTCAACTTTGCCTCTCTGAATGACTTAAAAGCCGGATCACTGTCAATGCTGGCACAGTAGTTATTGTCTGTCAAGTACTTTCCTACGCATGAGAACAGGCCGTGAACGGAGGCCACTTCGAAGTCCGAGCCATCTATTCTCTTCATAGAAAGCGTGTAACTCGTGAGCACCGTGTTTAGGGTTTTCGGGTCTAAATCCACGATGCTCTTGATCTTTAGCCCTAATTTCTTTGCCTCGCCTTCGACCTTGTCAACCCAGTAGGCTATCTTCTTCTTGGTCGCTACATTCTTTGTTGCCTCAATTTCTTCGAGAGCCTTTTCCATTACACCTTCTAGAAGGTCTTCATTATCTGAGTCCATAGCCATGAAAGGCTCAACGAGGTTGAAATCAGGGCTGTCTCATCCCTATCCCCGTAACGTGTCGTGTGCGACCAATGACGTCACGGCATTGCGGCGTTCTGATTGGGCGGCAGCTCTGAATCGCCCAACTGGTGGTCCCCGCTCGACAAGCGCACGTGCGCCGACTAGACATTTGTAGTGGCATTGACGGCAGAAAAAGTGAGGTAATGCAGAGCTCTGATTATACTTGAATTGAGTCTAAGCCGTTAGTAATACGTAAAAACGTCAGATAGGTTTCTTCTTCGTCTTGATTTGAGCTTTTATGTGATATAACTTTTACCTTAGTGTCGAGGTTGGCAGCTACGTGGGAGAGCCCTAAAGTTGGGTCATTTTCCATAGGATTGCATTACAGCCGTCCGACCCTTCGTACCAGTGACGTCACGGAAATCGCTGCTTCGGCCTAATGAGCATACCTTCTATATAGGGCCTTGGGTTGAAATTGGGGCGTTCCATGACATTGTACGCATGTATGGGAAATAGCTTCCTGCCCTGAGCTGGAAAAAATTTAATGGTGTCACCTCGGATTTTAATCGAAAGTACCTCGGGCCTACCGGCCCTCGGTACTTTCGATTAAAAACCTCGGTGACACCATTAAATTTTCCCAGCCCCGGGCAGGAATGTGTTATCCTGAGTGATTGTATGGAATTTCTTACTGCGTTTCTTTTTTCCAGTGAGAGAAAGTATTTCGTACATTTTTCCCCTTCCTCATACCAATTAATTCGAGATCTTGTTATAAGGCCTTCTATTTTTGGTTTTCTTATATCCTCTAGTCTTTGCTGTGCTTCCTCTAGACAGCGTAGTTTTTCGGGATTGGGATTATTTGCAAGTTCTTCTCTGATACATGCTATTTCGGTATTTATCTTCCCTTCTTTTTCCCTCGCCTGTCTTGCTTTTCTCTTCGAAAATCTTACGGTTTCACCACGGATTAACATAATCAGAGTCTCATAAAACAAATGACAACTGATTGTTAATTGAATCTCATCGAAGTGCGTTTGGTCGGTTACAAAATCAGCTTTGTAAATCGGAATGGCATATTGCCTGACCGTGTCCATCACCAGTTCTTTGATTACTTTTTCGTATTGTTCATCCCTCAGCAGGGAGTTATTAAATTTCCAAACACCAGGGCCTCTTTTCTTTTGAGGTGTACGCAAATGAACTGTTACTATACTGTGGTCCGAGCGATACCCAGGCAAAATTGAACTCGACAAAACGCTATCTATAAGATGTTCTCCTATGAAGAACATATCTAGTCGTCCGAACTTGTACGGGTTTAGTTTTGTCCATGTGAATTCGCGTTTCAAAGGGTTCATCTGTCTCCATATATCTGACAAATTTTCCTCCTCGACAATTTGAACAAATGCATCTCTAGCACTGGGGTTGTTTTGACGGTGATAATTGGAGTCGAGCTTAAAGTCCATAACGAAATTAAAATGACCTGCTATGATCAGGTTTTCACAAGAAAGTTTACTTAATTGCTCTTTTAGGTGGAGAAAAAAGGACGGTCTGTCGTCATTCGGACCGTAAATATTTAGAAGAGTATATGTATTGCCGTGTATCTTAGCTACACATAATATATAGTCCCCTTTTTGACACTTCTCTTCATAAATAATATCGTGTTGTAACTGTGGGTTTATGAGAATGGAAGTACCACGACTGTTAAACGTTCCGAAGGAATGGTAAGACTTCCCTCGCCAAACACTGTTTAGTAGAGGATCCTTTCGATCAGTCAAGTGCGTATCCTGTAGAAAATATATATCGTAATTCATGTCCTTGAGATAGTGTAGTACGTCGCGCCTCTTTTTGCTGCTGCCTAACCCTCGGCAGTTCAGAGATAATATTTTAATTTCCTCCATTCCTTGCGAGTTGAGATAGACTGTGGTTATCGAATGTAAGTGTTAATTCAACTTGTAGATAAACAGTAATAGTTATTAGTGAGGGATGGGAAGGGATATGACCCAAGACGCTATCTGGACCGATTGCCGCAGATATTTCGTAGGTCTTAAACTTGCGCATGGCAGTAGATGATGTAGTGAAGCCGCCGCCACCGTCGACCCCGCCACCGCCGCCAAGATGAAGCCCCCCGCCAGCGTCACCGCCGCCAACCCCGTCACCGAAGAGCTCGCCGCCGCCGGACGCCGAGGCCGGCACCACCGCCAGCAGCACGGCGACCGGTCCGGCCACAGACAGCGCCGGCGGGTCGCCGCCAGCAGCCGCCCTAGGTCGGCCGCCACTCGCGACGGCGGGAGGCCCAAATCGCCGCTGCAGGGACACAGAAAGGGAACCGAGAGAAAAACAGGAACACAAAACGGTAACATAAAATGGTATCATTTCACACAATGCTCGTAACGGGATCGTGACACGAGAGGCATCGAAGGAAAACACAGTGAGACACCTAATGGACAACCTAACACAACAGAATGCAAATAATATTGAATTAACTAAGAACGTTGACCACACTGCTACAACTAGGCTACTGCTCGAGTGCTTAACACTGAGGAGATTCAGAGATAGCATCACCTACTCCTTAATCGCGAACCCGAGTTCCCGCAGGTTAGGTTGTAGGGTTTGTAGGTTAGGTTGTAGGTTGTGCCCGTCAGATGAGCCGGTGTGGACCTCCTCCGGGGTGCGCAGCCGGACGGCGCCCGCCGACGCCCTCAGGGTCGGCCGGCGCCGTTCGGGTTATCCCGCGAGTTGCTGGGGGGGGGGGGGCGTAAAGCGCCCCCACTTTTTAGCCGCGCCATAGCATATTTGGGTACCTGTAGGGAATTAATTGATGTTTATTGTGACATAGTTTCAAAAAATCGGTCGGAATTTTTTTGAGATATCGAGGTTTTAGTGACATCATGATTTCTGAGTTTTCGACCAAAAACGGCATACCTATGTTCAAAAGATCATAAAAACACAGAATAGAAATACGGACATGCCGTAAACGGCATTAGACTGCCAATACCATGAACAATCAAATGGCTATCTTCGATTATTGATTATCGTTCCGCATTTTCCAAAATCTTGAATTGAATCTTGGCAATTTCTCGTGACTACTTCACGACTATGATACATGCATTTCTTAATTGAACTTTTTGAGCCAAACACGTACACATATGATAACATGAATGTTACCATCGTGTTCTACGCCCAAAATTACCCATAAAACATGTGTCACAGGCTGCGAATATCAGTTTTGATTTTCGGGGATATGTGCCTACCCGGTTGACCTGACCTTGACCCTGACCTATGCTTGACTGACCCCTACATGGCGCTGACACTCTTGTAGGCCTTATATATAGGATTGTGCACCGTTTTGACAGAGTTTATGACGAGAGGCGCCCATTGCGAAGTCCTGAAGTCCATGCTACTGAAAGCCCGATTTCAGGTGTTTGACCTGACCTTGACGCGACCTGTGACCTTAAAATTCAATCTTAAAGTACTCATCTGAAGCGTCTTGTCGCGCCTTTCGTTTGCCGCCTCATGCGTTTCGCTGTGCCTATTGTTTCTCGAGTTATCGGCTGGGGGTGTTTAACGCCCCCCCCCCCCCCAGCAAACGGCGGGTGGCGAAATACCCCAACAACTGCCGGGTTATATTGCTGCTCTGCGAGCAGCAATATAACTCCGGTGGTGTGCGGTGCATGGGATGGCACGCGTCACGTGCACCCGTGAGGGCACTTTTGTTGAAAAAATGCTGTTTTTGACGGATTTTGGAATTGATTTTATTTTCAGGTGACCGTTAAACGGAGCGAGTTGAAACAACGCCTGTTGGCAAGAGAAATGTACAGTATATCTAAAAAGTATGTCCCCTGGTTTGGCTCTCCCACAGGAGGCGAATCGGTAACTTGGCTGAATCCCAGTTGCGGCACCCGGCCGCCAGGGTCGCTGCCGCGCGAGTGGCCTTGACCGCTCGCATGCCATTGGCAGTTCGGTCCCTCCTCATCTATACCGAGGTGGGGAGGGGAGAAGAGGGGAAGAGAGGGGAGGGAGCGGCATCCGCTCGGCACTGGGCGATACCTGGCTGACCCCGCGCTCCCTCGCTGACCTCCGTCCTGCCCTCAGGCGAAGACCGACTTCCTCGGCCCGTAGCGGCCGAGCGGAAAACCGAGCTCGCGGGGCGCGACTCCATTGGCCCAATCTTATAAATGGAATGCTGTCGTATTCACGGCATTACAAACGAAAGCACACGATTGGTGCATAATGCGCCCTCCCATTCAAATAAGCCCACCCACTTCAATAGATGGTGTAGTTTCTTAGGGCGTAAAAGATGCAAAACACTACCGAACTTTCTTAGCTCGGCCACTGGGACCGTCAATATACAATTGACTGAAATGCATGAAAACCATTTTGCATTTAATAGCCGTTTTCTGCACCCAAACTTCAGCCAGTGACGCCCTGTCCATCCTAAAGCGTTTATAAGATTGGTCCCAGCACCCGATTTTATATGAGGAAGTCGTTTAAACAGCATCTCATCTCTAACCAATTTATTCATTATGGCCACTTTTACAGGAAGTCTATAGAGCTTTGACTTTTACATTTCTTCCTCGCTCAGGAGCAACGTTTTAACCCTCACCGGACCTTTAGGTTTTCTGAATAACGAGGGGGCGTTGGGGGGTTGGAAGTGAGGGAACAACCCCCTTCGCCGATTCGCCCCTAATTGAGCCCCTTGAGCTAGCCCCACGAAAGAACGATCGTGTGCGTCGTTACGAAATGCAGCGATTGGTCTCCGATTTTAAGGACTAGGGTCAGCCGATGACTTCTGAGGTGAGGTCAAGTGGCCCAAGGTACAGGTTCGGTTTTTGGTAAATAACTTCGCTAAAAATGATCGCCGATCAGCGATTTTAGCAGCATCCTGTTTGTCTGGCTCAGGCGTGTCGAATGGTATACTTTTTCTTCGGGTGAGATCAACTAAAGGTGTTAACCCTCGCCCGTAAACGGTGTTTTGCCACCTTCGCCCATGCAGGGGGGGGGGGGTGTTGGTGCGACCCCCCTGGCGTTTGAAAACGGAGCGTCGTAGAGCTTAGCGGAAAATACCAACGGATTGCTATCAACGAGATCTCGCGATTGGTGGTATATTTTTGGTCCTAGGTCAACATTTGACCTACTTATGACCGGTCAAAGGTCAAATTTTCGAAAAAATCTAACTTTTTCAGAGTTCCGCGCCGATTGCAGCAAAACGGTAAGAGATATCGACTTAAAACCATCACTATCGTGATCCTTGATCAATTCTCTATCGTTTGGTGTGTATTTCGATGTCATAACTCTAAAAATAATGCGTTGGGAGCATCGGAAGTCTGCAAGGTCATTTGTGCATTGGGTCACGTCAGGCGTGTGACGTCACTGACCTGACCCTGACCCAAAATGAACTACAAGAAACAACCGACGATGTCTGAAATGGATAGCAAATTCAAATTCAGGGCATCAAAATACCCCGAAAAGGCATACAAGTGCAAGAAGTCATTACAGGTCAACCGAGGTCACCGACCTTACCTTGACCTTTAGTAAGCTTCAAAATGTCAACGGACATTGTGCCAATGTCAAATCAGCCAGTTGTGATTCTAAAACAATCCATCAGTGTGTCAGGTCAGTCGGCATTTATACCAATGTGAAGCAATCTCCAATTTAGCGTAAATCTGGCCGGAGGTTGTTCCCTTTATGACGTCATAACTCCGTGACCTGACATGACCTTGACAAAAAAAAAACCAAAAGTTGCGCAAAGGATGCCCCAGAGGGTACTGAAAATTTGAGCAGGCTATCAGAAACGGTTCGGCGTGTAGCTAAGAAAAACCTCAGGGGGGGGTTGCACAACCCCTCCCCCCCTACATGGGCGAGGGTTAACCTCGGGGCAAGGTCAGGTCGTAGCCCGTCAGGTCACGGAGCTGGTCAAAGGAGGTCATATTGCATATCAATCGATTCGGCAGGTCTTTCGATGTCCATTAGTGGCTTTATCGACTCGGTAGCTTCTGTTGATCGGGAGTTATTGACGAAAAACTGATAGCCTTAGTAACGTGATAAATGACGTCACGCAAGATCAACAATGCAAAAGAGAAGCATCAGACCTTGTGCACGCAGTCCTAAAATGTTCATTTTAGCCTAGGACAGTTAAGGACAGTTTCACACAGTTCATTTTAGGACTGTTCATTTATGACGTCATAGATCAGTGACCTGACTTGACCTAAAAATGCAGTTGGCGTAAAAAAAAACCCGACTTATCAAATTCCGACTAAAAAATAGACTTATAATCCGGTTAATCAAATCCCGACCTTGTTTTTCTCTGACCATTAAAGGGACTATCCCACCTTTAACATGGGGTTTGAGTTGAGATAGCCAAGTTTGCGGCGAGGTTCAGAAACCACTATCTATCTAGGTTGCAACCCCCGCGGCCTCTTGGTGTTGAAGAAATTCGTTCCCTTCATTTGAAAATGGGCCTTGTACAAGGCCCTATCTTCAACATGGAGCGACCGTTAGTGTGACGTCACCTCGTTTAGTCATTCTGATTTAAATGGGTTTGTTCGTTGAAAAATCGCTTAAAACTTGGTCTGAACTTTGTTGTGGTGCCTACAGAGTAAAAAGAATCAGCTTTATGACAGCAATGTGGCCTGGGGAAGGAGGTAATTTTGGGCTGTGACGTCACATATTTGAAAGTTTGTGTTTGGAATATGGGAAGGCTAAGATGTTTAATGAAAAATAAATGCCAGAACCGTGTTCCTGGTCATCCAATCTATAAAGTAGGGCACAATTTAACTGGTTTTAACAACATTTTAGAAGGTGGGATAGTCCCTTTAATGTTGAAGCCTTACAGGCGATTGTTTTGAACGCGGAAGATGCTGAATCTTGGTTAACCCCTTACTTATCGTATGATCAAGAACGTCAGTGTTAGAAAGTTAATTAACAATTTTATTTAGGGTAGTTAAATTCAAGTCGGTATGAATCCGACTTGACAATTTACTAGGTGGGTTTCGCAGCGCTATTAGTTCGGCATGTAATTATAAATCATTGCTAATTTCGATCCGGATATCGTTATTCAATGCTGGCCTTTGCGTCCTCAGAAAAGTTGTTTATAGTCATGAAGACTTGCATTGACCCATACTTTCCATTTTTTCAGCACCATTATTCGCCGTAGTTGACCAGGTGTTTTTCTTCAGCTCTCCCCTGAATCCTTTGGCTTAGACCTGGCGTATCACCCGTGCATCGCAAGACGCACCTACCACACAAAAGTTCACGATCCCCACGAACCCACATCAGCGTCCGTTCGCTTGGTGTGTGACCCCCTGACCTTTGGCCGCGACAACTGCCAGCTTGCCGGAGCACCCCTCCCTACACGCGCTCCCCCGCCCGCTCCCCTCCCTCCTTCTCGGGGTCGTGTCACTGAGGCTTGGGCTTACGCTACTATCGGCCGCTGCGTAGCTCTCACCGAGCGCATGAGAATACGTAGTCTCTCGGTGCGGATTCAGCCAACTACCGGCTCGCGACACCAGCGCCGCGTAGTGGCGACGGTACATTCTTTTTAGACATACCTACTGTACCGCCTCTCATGAGAAAATTGTGAATAGCTAATTGATGGACGCCAAGGTGGTGCAAAGCGCTGCAGAAAATGGTGTTTGTCGATGATGTGCCACTTTATTAATCACACGGGGTTTGCTGCATAACTTGATGCGTTTAGCAATTAAAAATGGCACCGTTGGAAAGAGCATTCAATTCTGGCAAAGGTTCAGTCTTCATTTTTGCATGATGAGCAGCATTATTCTCAACCCGGCAGTTGCTGGGGTATTTCGCCACCCGCCGTTTGCTGGGGAGGGGCGTTAAACGCCCCCAGCCGATAACTCGAGAACCAATTGGCGCAGTGAAACGCACGAGGCGGCAAACGAAAGAACGCGACGAGACGCTTCAGATGAGTACTTAAAAAATGAATTTCGAAGTCACTGGTCGGGTCAAGGTCAGGTCAAACACCTGAAATCGGGCTTTCGGTAGCATGAACTTCAGAACCTCGATTGCCGCTTACTGCGTGTCGCTACCAGGAGCCAAGTTAGGAGCCAGGTCGCGTGAAAACGCCCGCCCGCCCCCCCCCCCCCCCAGCATGACACGGAAAACACAGGCC
Organism: Amphibalanus amphitrite; assembly: GCF_019059575.1. Lineage (NCBI taxonomy): Eukaryota > Metazoa > Arthropoda > Thecostraca > Balanomorpha > Balanidae > Amphibalanus > Amphibalanus amphitrite. The sequence continues at coordinate 99,318 of NW_024882904.1, forward strand.
ACCAGCACTAATAACTAATAGGTAATGGAGAGGTCGCAAAATTGACCTGTCCCTCAATGTACATATTTTGTCTGGGGATTACGCAAGGCGAATGTTCGGTGAGCTCAGCAGGTATCTATGGCGCTTATTCAAAGTCGATTATGCACACTCACATAATCAAAGGTCGTCTTCTATAGGGTAGGGTGGGGCAATTTGAACATGTGGGGCAATTTGAACATAGTGTGAATAACAGAAAATTACGGAAAATCCATAAGTGGCATGACAATAAGACCAATGGGAGAAATTGTCGTAACTAAAAGGGCTATCATATGAACGGGGTTTAAAGTTTCAGGGAATGAAGATGTTGACGCACAGTGTAAAAATCAATTTCGCAAGGAAAAAACGCCTAACAACACGTCATTGCAACTTCATTGCAGCGCAAAATCTTGCATTGCTAGCGCCTAATACGCAACGGCTTTTGTTGTATAATGACCTAATCAGTGCCTTCAATCCAAGAAATTTGCTTTTGAACTCTGTTTTTTAAAATGGCAAAATAACTTTTAGCGTGGGGTAATGTGAACATAGTGTAAGAATTTGAATGAAGACAGGGATAGCTCCAAAAAAAAACAACGCTCCCAGTTTTTTTTGCCAATATTTTCGACCCAAGGCAATAGCAGATAAGTGATGCCAGTTTTAGAAAATTTACGTCTAACATCCGTCTAATGTCCAGCATTTTTGTTGATTTTCCGTCCAAAAATGTTAAAGTCAACTATTTGTCCAAATATGTCCGAAAATTATGCAGCTATCAACACTCAAAACTGTCATTTATATTGCTTATCATGTAATTTTACCAGCCGAAAAGTGTTCATTATATTGAGAGCTTAACAAGCTTTCCATTCGCCAATCAATGCTATGCACGATTACTTTATAAAAAGCGCTGAAGTGTAGCAAGCCATCGTCCAATGTTGTCCAGTCTGCTACCTTTGTCCAACCAATTCCGAATTGGACATTGGACAAAATCAGAATTCCAAATGTCCAGGTTTCGATTGGCACCACTTTAACAGATGTAGTACGGTTGGGAGAGTTTTTATCGAACAAAAATGACAGACGTTCTGTTAATTGAAGAGGCGCGAATTCTGTCAACTGACCGGTGTGCAGCGTGCAGATAATGATGCTCTGCAACTGTTATTTTTGCTGTTGTGTTGATTTTTCAAGTAAAGGTATGTTTAGAATTGTTCTGCCTATTTGTTTATGGGTCAAACAACATCGGTGCTGGCGAGACTATCGTTTTTATGACAGGTAAAGGCAGTATGTTCAAATTACCCCACGGTGGGGCAATTTGAACACACCGTGACTTGGTGGAGAAGTGAGGCTATGCTATTCAAGGTATGCTCGGCTCGTCCAAAAATGAGGCTTGCATGGTGACAGCAAGTGACACTTGCGCTACTGAAGCAGTTTTTCTTCATCCAGGGTTGAACTGGAATTTGGTACAACGGAGAAGACGTAAAAATATGTTCAAATTACCCCACACTACCCTACTACGTCAGCCGAGGACATCCTTATACCTCAGTGCCACTACATGGGACAGTCTCACGCCTCATCCATCTGGCACTCATGCCAGTCACCCATGTCCACAAGTAGGGACTGCGCGCACTATAGACATAGAATTTAAGGTGATTTGTGGAGAGAAAATCCAGAACGTATGTCAGCGTTCGGTCGCCTCTGACTGCAGTCGCTGCTAGTATGACAATCAGTTGGGATCTCATGGTGGATCTTATGGTCTGAAATGTTCAAGTCTTTCCTGGATTCCAATTTCGGCAATAAATCGCAGCGTGAATCCTTCATACTACGTGCGGTCTTAGATTCTAAGCACGGCCACTCCGGTCGACCACAGGCTGCAGCCCACAGGTCACTTTGGAAATCAGTGAGTGAACCTGTATAATTTTTTTGCAACGAATAAAAAATGTGCTCATCGATCAATGTATGATTTACCGTTTCAAATTCGCATGGTTGCGTTTTTTGAGAATACAATGTCCGTAGCCTGAGCTCCTTTCATATATCGTGCTAAATATTCATCAAGATCAAGGTTTTTTTGCTAAAACAACACCGGGCTGCAAATTGCATTAATTGGATTTTATGACAAATCAGCGAAACCTAGTTTTTATACTCGCATTTTGCAGCACCTAGTAAATCATGCATGAACTCATGACGTTATATTTTAGACTGACGCCCCTGTCGCGAGCTGACAATGGCGCCCCTCTCAAGGGAAAAAGTCGCCCCCTCGAGCACCATGGCCCCCTTTCGCTGATTTCTGGCTACGCCACTGTATGTCGGTGCATGGAAAAAAATGACTTTAGTTCTTAAAAACTGCTGAGTCAAGGGCGGATCCAGGGGGCCAACGGGGCCATGCCCCCCCCCCCCAAGACGGTTAAAGGGGGACCATACTATGTTTTGCCCCCCCCCCCCCAAGACATAAGTCAAGAAAACTAATGAATACACATTCTCTAAGTTCCTATTGTCAAAAACTGCAATATTGCTTCCATGGCTGAGTGGCCTTGGGGCAAAACGGTGAAAAAAGGTGAAAAAAGTCTGCCAACCAGTTAAATTTGGCAGCCTGATCCGCGCGATGAAGCGCAATGATTCAAAACAAAGTACGAATAATGAGCCGTGTTCGGGCTCCGTGCAAAATATTTTGCCGTGTGTGACGGGCGGGACACATGAATGACGTCAGCCACCTGGCTCCGCCCACTTTCCGCCGGCCGCAGAGCCGAGGGCCGCGGCCGCCGCGGCAGTTCGATGCGCAGCGAGCCGTGGCGCGGACGGACTGGTGATTTTCGTTACATAACTGAGTAAAATACATTCAAATGTGGTTAATAGCAATGTGCCTCTGAAAAGAAAGATAGTGATGCCCAAAAAACAGCACACAACCATTCACCCGCGCCCCACTGGCGGGGGGGCTATTCATAGCCCCCTTCCTGTTTTTTCTGCAATAACTTCCAAACCACTTGACGTATCAACGCCAAACTTTCAGTACCTTCGGCTGCATCAATTTAACGCCTTGTGTCAAAATTTGAACTTCATAGCTACCATAGGTCGGCCGAAAATGACGTCAGAATGACGTCACGTTCGGCCGATTTCGACGCAAAACATTGAACCACGGCAATCACTCCCAAGAGCTCAGTTTTTAAGCTAGATCAAATTTCTTTGCATGAGAGGACTCAGAATAGACTGCGCTATCAAACTGCCATCTCGGATTTTCAAAAATTTAAAAATTTCGAAAATTATCCATAACAAAATTCAAAATTTAAACTTTATATTTTTTTCTTCAAAACTTTTTAACTTTTCAAAAAAAAACGGAATAAATGTGATAGAACACTTGGTTATGACTTACTCTAGCAAGTTTTAGCTAAATATCTTCGAAAACGGCCAAGTTATACGCATTATTGAAAAAAATCACAAATATAAAGTTTCAAATCAATTAATCAATTTTCCAGTACGTTTTTGACATCATACACCAATATAAATAGCACCACATCGTGTTTCAGAGCTGAAACTGCATCCGATAGACATGTTTTTTGTTGAAAAATTTCAACTTTGTAATTTGACCTTTTTTTACCTGAAAGTGACCTGACCTCAGCTATATTCAGATGAAAATGGCCTCAAATGACACAAGCGACACCGAATTCGAAATCTATGGTCTAAATGGACCATAAAACATGTGTCACGGGACCAACTTATGACATAAGATTTCCGTGACCTATGATGACCTGACCCTGACCTGAAAATCAAAGTACAAGTTTGGTACCCTCAGGGTATCTAGAGCATCTGTTCACGAGTGTGTAAACCAAAAATCAGCCTGATCTGACTTGTAAGACGGCAGCCAGAGCTCAAAAAGTGAACAAGCCAAATATCGATAATTTTTACTTTGACCTGACCTGTGACCTCATCGGTGACCTCGAGGTCAATCAAATTAGGTTTCGTTCGACAGTTTTTCCGGGGCTATCAGATGTCGTTTGAATTTTGACGATCGGCCCATTAGTGTCGGAGTTAGGAGGGGGCTATGAATAGCCCCCCCCCCCCCCAGTGGGGCGTGTTATACACAGACCCCAGTGGGGCGCGGGTTAACAATAAGAAATCTAGGAGGGTACGCTTTAATCCGCGCCACTTTCGCCTCCTGCAGCTACTATTTTCTTCTTGCGCAAAACTGAAAGATTTTGCGCGAACCTACGTCACACGTGCGACGTCATGCGCCGAAGAGCGGAGCTTGGCACCCGAGGGACCCCAACTGCACATGCGTGATGCAAAATTTTACAATACCGATGCGCTGCCCGAACACGGCCCTGGGCAGACCATGGTACATACGATTAGATGTATTCGATAAAAGAGATTACGTCACCAGCTCATGACGCCTGAGCAACCAGAGCGGTGGAATCGGATATCATCGGTCAAAACACTCTTCACTGTAAAAAATGTTAACTAACTTCCGTGTTATCATGGCAAATCTCACTAACCTAAAGCGTGTAAAGTTTACACGCATGTACTGGCCAAACGTGTTTTATATGACACGCTTTTAAGAAAAAACGTGTTATGAAACTAAGACATTAGTTTTCGACGTGGTGTTGACCTACACGCCTTTTGCGTGTGACCGTGTTACTTAACTAATATCTACCTATCAATGTACTAATATTATGCGTGTAAAGTAACTAAAAAGTTAGTTATCCTGGCAAATCTCACTAGGCAAAAGCGTGTGAAGCTTACTAGCATTTTGCGTGTAAGCGTGTTTCCTTTTGTGCGTGTTATGTAACACCGAAGTTAGTTATCATGCAACTAGGCATCGCCTAGTTGCAGGATAACTAACTTCGGTGTTACATAACACACACAGAAGAAAACACGCTTACACGCAAAATGTGAGTAAGCTTCACAAGCTTCTGCCGAGATTTGCACAACGTGCAATGTTATCCAGGCAAGCCAAATGCGTGTAAACTTCGGGATGCAGTGTGTAAATACAAAGTTTACACGCATTTGGTTAGTGAGATTTGCCAGGATTACTCGAAACGTGCAAATATGTTTTACAGTATATACATGCGTGCGTTTTCACACACCGTGTTGCGACACGCGTCGAAATTTTTATTTAAAAAAAAAGTATCATACAGACGAGTATTTAAACACAAAGATGTTTATTCAAACCAACGTATAAAGCAACGCAACCAGCCTCATGCCAACCAACGTCATAAATCAGTCGGTAATCTGCACCGGTCGTGGTGACAAATCTGCACTGATTCACACCTGCAACTATATATAGCCTGCAGGAATCCGCACCAGCCATGACACCATACAGGCTCCAAATACCTATTACGAAAACATTGAGAATGCTTCATTTCTGTCGATATGGGTAAACTAAATTGCAACAAAAGGGCAAAAATTCCCTGACCGAACAATGGTGGCTCATGTGTCTACAAAAATTTTATTTGACAACATGGGTGCAGTGACAGGAATTGCATAAAACCACCTCACCGCGTTCACTGGTTGAGTGCCCAACCAAAAATTAGGTACATTTAACTTCTTGTTCAAAGCTTAATGCAGTTTTAGTGTGCAACATGCTCATTGTTCAGTCCGTCATATGTACTTATAGACGTCAATTGACAGTCAACAAATGAACAGTGTCTCCAACCTGAGACCCTCTAAAGCCTGGTTGGAGCTTCATTTGAAAAGAAAATAAGTGACATGGGTACATAAACCACACTAAAACGCCAGCAATATCTGCACTGATCTTTCCCATATTCACTCACCATACCAGTAAGGATGAAAGCCATGTCCAACAATCCATATCATTTCACTGTTTGATTTCTTATTATTCTTATTCTTAACACCACAGCAGCTCCTTATACTGCACACGCAACACTTATACGCCACAGCTCAGCTCCTTCACAACGCACACGTCCTCTCCCTTCTCTGACTTGGCACAGACTGAACATGGCGGGCGTGCAGAGGGGCGCACAAAATGGCGATTTTTTTCAATTAACTAAGGTCTTTGTAATGATACAACAAAAAGGGTAGTAAGAAAACTAAGATTGTGAGTTACAACATGCGTTTGATTTGTTAGTTAACACGTTACCCAGAAAAAAAGGCAAAGGAAGCATAAACAAACATGTTTGTCAAATAACACGGCATGGTTTGCACGGATAATATTTGTCGGCTTACAATGATGTTAGCTTTTCTGCTTCGATGAAATGGATGCGGTGTTAGGTTGCAAACATATGTGTTATCTGACCCGTTTTTTGCAACAACGTGTGTTTTGATACTAGATTTTGCTTGAAGAATTAACTAACTGGTTTGTTAGCATTTTTTACAGTGTTGGTTCGAAAGTTGCGCTCACGATTGGTCGAAAAATCAACTACGTCATTGGTTTCATTAAACATGTAAGAGAAGTCCACATGACATCACATTGTTTTTCGGATTTATGGGCACGTGTTTGTGATATTGTGTAGTGTGTACTTACTGGTTGGTTATAATTGTAAATTTGTTGGAAATAAGACATCATGGACATCAGGCACTTTTTTAAGAAAGAGGAAGTCACAGGTCCCAGGGTGATTCATAGCCGTGTGACCTATTTAGTTGATCTCTCTTGAGAAGAGGATTGCATATTTTCGCGTGAAATTTCACGTGCTAGTAGCAAATTTTATGAAGTTTTGTTCGGTCTTGGTCTGGTCTCTGTATATCGCTCAAGATGTACACCGTGCAGCAAAATGTAGAAATGTGTAATTTTTATAATTTAACGCAGTCCGTTAAGCGGACACCAAGATAGTTCTGCGCGTCTGAGGGCCTGCACCCCAGGGAAGCTCCAAAGAAGATAACAATTAATAGAATTGTTAATAAATTCAAAACAGAGGACACGGTTTAATGATAAATACGGCAGAAAAAAATTGGTAAGCGAACCCCGGAAAGTTGATTTCAAAGAGCGCCGAGGTCCCGTGGGCGCCACACTCGCCGGATCTCAACGTCGCATGCAATTCTTCCTCGGGGCTATGCAAAGTCCGAGATCTTTTAGGAGAGTCCCCAGGATATTATGCGACTGAAGGACGCCATTGCAAGCTTCTTTGGCTCCATTTCCTTAGACATGTGGTGCGCCCGCGCCATCGCCAACTTTAGGTCTCTGGTGCTGGAGTCATCCGTCGCCGAGGTGGCCATTTTGAGCATCTTGTCTAAAATGAGTGTGAGCTTCAAAGGAAAAGTGTATATATGACTGATACAATACATGGATCAAAACTTCAGATTTGGCTCTTTCATATGGTGCTTCGCAATCGCATGTAACACGAAAGCATTTCCTGTAGTTTTCATTTATTTTCGGTCACACGGCTATGAATCACCCTGTATTTTCAACGCTTGTCGCTTGCTGTAGTAAAGTTATCTTTGCTTGCGTTGGCCAAATATGTGATTCTTGTCGGAAAACTAAGGGCTGATCATCGCAACACTGAGATTATTAACTTCAGCTTGAGGGATTTCAGAAGCTTCATTCCAATTTCAAATTAATAGCAGCTTATTCATTAACACTATTAACCAGGTCCCAGGAGGGAATTGTCAAAAGCTCAGGGGTGCTTTCTTGGATATTAGTAGAGCAGACGTCACACGAAGGTTTTCAAACCATGAAAAAAAAACCTAACCAAACCTGACCTATGTACGTTTTTTCGGCTACTAGTCGTTTATAAACAACTAGTAGCCGAAAAAAACGTACATCGAATTACAATGTCTAGTCGTAAAAGCTTGAAATCATACATAAACCTGACCTAACCTGACCTACAAGTGACGGTCGCCCACCGGCGACTCTGAGGGCCCACTGGCGTCCATGCCGGTCTCTAAGAACCGCTCAGGGCTCCGAAAGGCCATAGGCGTCGCCAGAGATTTTCGGTTGGGGGGGGGGGGCAAAACCAACTTTTGTGTTAAAACTTGTTTTTCCCCAGTCGTTACTCACTCGTTTTACATATCATTCGACGCGCAATGGTGCGAGGAATCCGATGGTGACAAAGGTTTCCTTCTAGCTATGACATGTATATTTTTTTACAAAAAAAAATCGATTTTTTTTTAATTTCTGAACAAAAACGACTGGTAGAATTACAGTGTCTGCGATTGCCGACGCGCTGCAGAGGCCCCTGTGCAGACGCTCGTCGCTCATAATCATCACCCAGAAAAAAAGGTGAAAAACGCACCATTTAATTGGATCAGCCTGCTAAAACCTCCATTCACGCAGGTTTTGGCCTGCTAAAACCTCCATTCACGCATGCATGCACAGGCCCTCAGAAGCCAGTGTGGGCGGCGGGTGCTAAGAGACTAGGCCCAGGGTGAGCCTGGAGCCCTCGGATAACAGTGTGAACCCTCGGGGTCTGTGTCGAATACCTAAGGATCCTGCGTAGGGACATAAGAAACATGTGTTGCGGCCCTCAGAGGAACACGTGAGCTGTGACCCCTCAGATACCGGCTTGGGGTTAGTAAAGTCTGTCGCCTCCAAAGTTTGGCTGAACTATCAGAGGCCATTAAGGTTCTCAGAAATGTTCGAAGGCTCAAAGATCCCTGTATTGGCCCTCAGAGAATATGGACACCAGTGGGACTTTCAGAGGCCAGTTTGCCCTCTGAAAGCTTCTTAGGGCCTCCTTAGGAGCCTGTGTGAAAAGCAAGCTCATGAGCCCTGCGACACTTGTACGGTACTTGAGCCTGTCGCAGACATTTGACGAGAGTCACGAGAGTTGAGAAAAGCCCCGAAGATTTCGTTTCACGCTTTGAACGAAAATGGTGTCAGCACTCCAAAACTTATGAAAATCAGCTATAAAATGTAATAAAGAACCAACTAGGAACATGGAATGAATCACAGCATTGACATTTCCGAGTCTAGAGTCGGAGTCTTGAAGATTTTCGCGACTGCGACTCAAACTCTGGTTTGAACTGCACGCTCCAACCGAGGCTCCAACCAACGCTCAAACCTCACAGGCATTCTCAGAAAGGCACTCCCATTTTTTCCCGACTCCAACTCCTCATCGGGTCTGTATCGATCTCAGGGGTCGCCCGGTCTGAGGTTGGGAGGGGGGCAAGCTGCCCCGATTGCCCCCCCCCCCCGTGGCGACGCTAATGCGAAAGGCATCCCACGGGCTCCCGAAGGCACCTGACCACACAAACTCTTACATAGTCACGCTTAGGTCTGATAGGTCTCATACCGCCATCTGTGAGCCCCACGCCACCGCTTTTCATAGCCCCGCATTGGCATCTGCAAGAGTCTCATCTCGGCGCCTTTTAAGACCCCACACCGGCGCCTCTTTTGGCCCGACAACGGCACCTCTAAGGGCTCCACGCCATTGCTTCTGTTGTGTTGGCCCCACACGGCACACTGGCACCTCAGATGGCCCACACCGGCTATTCTGAAGACAATCATCAGCGTCTGAGAGTACCACGCCGGTCTTCAAGGGTTGTACACCTTTTTGCATTGCGAGTCGGCATAGATTCAATTATCCGTAACTATAGGCGGTTCAGTTCGGTAAATGAGCATTGTGTTAGACTTACTTTGGACTGTACGACAGTTTTCATTTCGTTAGTTTATCCGCTGTTCATTTTCGAATGGTGTCACAGTATATCGACAAGGGCACTTTATATCGACGCTGACAATAGATTTAGTCTTAGTTTACTTAATTTAGTCGTTTCTCGATTGAATTAGGCAATACAAAATGGATTTCGTTACTGGATCGTTTGATTTTTATTTGCATTTAATTTTTTTGTAGGACAATGACAATATTACACATGTTTTTTGTGTTGATAAACTTTGTATAAAGTAGCAAACTGACCACGTGGCGTCATCTATATCCTTTACACTTGAATCTCTACTGATTCCCGGTAGGCTAGGTGACCTCAAGCCAGGTCAGTGTGCTTGCGTCATTCGGTATCAAGATGCCGAGACGCCGCCATACCGTTTGTGCCGCGGACCGCGAGCGAATCATCCAAGCGTACCGTGATGGCAACGATTACGTCGCTGTGGCCCGCCGGTTGAGCGTAAAGAGGACGACCGCCTGGTCCCGACCCCCGCCGAAGTTAGTTGGTAACACTGCTGCTCCACGGCGTACATTTCCTACCAGCCCATAGGGTTTACATGTTAAATGGCCTGTTTTCGGCGAACGATATCTCGGTCAACCTTTGAAGGAATCAGTGGTTCTTAGTCTCAAATGATAGATCGATGAATTTTCTTTCGACAATTCCTCTACCATTTTTCACGAAACCCAGCCGATCTTCTACGGCGTACAGGGTAAAGATTTCTCTGCACGCCAGCACCCGCGATCCGCCTCTCCGATCGTCGGCGCGCGGTCCTCGGTAGCGCAGTCGGTAGGGTAACGGGCTGCGGATCCGAGGGTCGTGAGTTCGAATCCTGGGAGCGCCGCGTGATTTTGGCTAGAATTGAATGATGTAGATTATTGAATGTTTGCATAATCAATTATTAATAGCTAATTAAATGTATCTGCCCACTAATCGGCCCCTAAAACCTGTTATTTTAAGAAATTAAAGAGATGAATGTCACATACACGACAAATTCCACGACAAATCGACAAATAAAAAATTAAATTTGCACCCTCATATTTTATTCTTCGTTGAAAACTGGTGTAAGGGGTTGTGATGGGCGGGGAAGCCAGCTGTGGCAAGGATTTTTTTCTTTGAACAACCGTTTCCGAGATATAGCCTCGGGCAATTCCTGGAGATCGCGCTGCAGCCCTATGTTTGGCGGCCTATAACTCAGAAACTATTGGTTTTCTATGATAAAACTTTATATGGTTCAACTCACAATCAACCAACAAACATTTTGGCTATCTCAGATTTTCAATTTTTGAAAATTTTGATCACGTGACCTTTTGACCTACTTTTCAAAGAGTGACCTTGATATTTTCCCCACTGAAAATTAAAGTTTTGTCTGATGACGATTAAAGCCTTATCAATTGTCATTCATATGCGATAATAAAAAAGTGGTTATCGCCCTGCGTTGACCTCAGGTCAGGTCATTTTTATGATCTGTCCATTATTACGAGCGGGAGCGACAGCGAGATCTCGAGAATAAAGCAAGATAGCGACAAGCGGTAAACGGTACAGGGTACACACGGATAAGGTCTATAATTTTTACTCAAGTCATTTTCAGGTCAGGTCAAAGATGACGTCACAGGAGCAAAAAGGAAGTCAAAATAGCGGCACTACAGATATATATTAAGTTTTTCTCGAATAACTTTCAAGGTATCCCAGATAGGAACAAACTAATAGCACCATCGTGATCCTCTCGTCGATCCGCATCGAAACATATGTATGTTGACCTCGAAAGGTCTAAAGTTGACCTTAGGTCACGTGACCTGAGGTCAGCTTTTGACCTTTCGACCTTTCGAGGTCAACATACATATGTTTCGATGCGGATCGACGAGAGGATCACGATGGTGCTATTAGTTTGTTCCTAGCTGGGATACCTTGAAAGTTATTCGAGAAAAACTTCATATATATCTGTAGTGCCGCTATTTTGACTTCCTTTTTGCTCCTGTGACGTCATCTTTGACCTGACCTGAAAATGACCTCAGTAAAAATTATAGACCTTATCCGTGTGTACCCTGTACCGTTTACCGCTTGTCGCTATCTTGCTTTATTCTCGAGATCTCGCTGACGCTCCCGCTCGTAATAATGGACAGGTCATAAAAATGACCTGACCTGAGGTCAACGCAAGGCGATAACCACTTTTTTTATTATCGCATATGAATGACAATTGATAAGGCTTTAATCTTCATCAGACAAAATTGCAACTTTCAGTGGGGAAAACATCAAGGTCACTCTTCGAAAAATAGGACAAAAGGTCACGTGATCAAAATTTTCAAAAATTGAAAATCTGAGATAGCCAAAATGATTGTTAGTTGATTGTGAATTGAACCATATAAAGTTTTTGTCGTAGAAAACCAATAGTTTCTGAGTTATAGGCCGCCAAACATAGGGCTGCAGCGCGACCTCCAGGAATTGCCCGAGGCTATATCTCGGAAACCGTTGTTCGAAGAAAAAAAATCCTTGCCACAGCTGGCTTCCCCGCCCATCACAACCCATTAGACCAATTTTAACCCGCGCCCGGCTGGGGGTCCTGGATTTCCACGCCCTGCTGGGGGGGGGGTGTTTGAACACCCCCCCTTGTAACTCGGCTCCTGGGCCACGTAGCGATACGCGGAAAGCGGCGTTCGAAAGAGCGCCAAAAATAATGACGAAATCACTTCGGTCAATTTTTTGTTCAGGTCAAAGGTCAGGTCACCAGAGGTCATTGAAGGCAAAATTTCGCCGATTTCCAGGTGAAATGTCGAAAATTTCCAAGAAGCCAACGCATAACTCGGGAACCAATAGAGCTACAGCGCCGCGGAAAAGCGCATTCGATAGCCCTATTAACGCCCTTTCTGAGTAGTTCTCTCAGATTTGACCTAACGTAAACGGTTTTGCCTGCAGGGGGCAAAAACTGCAAAAATAGCCGATTTTTTCGGAAACAGTTTTTCTGCAATAACTTTTGACCCAAGCCTTGTACGAGCTTACTTTTACCGGCATCGTGTTCCTCTCGTCAAGATGCATCGAATGAACTATAACTTGACCTTGAAAGGTCAACTTGAAAATTTGACCTCAGGTCAAGGTCATGACCTGACCGGAAAGGGTCATGTTGCATATCAGTCGATCCGTATCGTCGAGCTGAACACATCTAAGGCGTTTTCATCGCTCTAGCATGCCTCTATCAAAAGTTATTTGCGAAAAAACTGTTAGCTACCATTCGTGACCTAAGATGACCTCAGGGCATAAACAGGGGTCACGGACACCATTTTCATGTTCAGTGTGTCTAAACCACTTATAATTCGGTGTTTGGGAGTGTTTATAATGTCTTTCGTCCAAAAGAGGCGCATTTCAATTTTCTCCCATTGACTTATAATGGGGAGGTCGCAAAATTGATCTGACCTTAGGTCATCGATATCAAAATTCTGAGATATACATTTTGTACATGCTATTGCTCTTAGCAATCGCTGAAAGTTTCAAAGCGATCGGTCACTCGGTGTAGCTATGACAGACATTGAAACTTTTTATGAGGTGAGGTCACTTCAAGTGACCTGGTGACCTGACCTTGAATGACCTTGGTCTGAAATTTTTACAACATGTGTAGAATTGATGTATGATAAGGTGTACCAAAAACGGCGGCGCTCCGTGCCGCCGTTTTTGAGATATTCGCGAAAAACCACAAGGGGGGTGTTCAAACACCCCCCCCCCCCCAGCAGGGCGCGGGTTAAGCAAAAAATAAAATATGAGGGTGCAGGGCACTTGTCGATTTGTCGTGGAACGCCCCATACGCGTCATGACTGCCAACCATAAGCGCTACCATATTCTAGTTTGAACTAACTTTTTGCTAGTCCCGAGTCCGACCATATGTTGTAGGTTTTCTAGTAGTTATACTAGAAATTCGGACCAAAATTCGTCCTACCCTTCACTCAATACACCCTGGCCTGACGTGCATAAAGTTGCATTATATTCACATTCAGATTCGCGTGCACATTCGCGGACCCCTCAGATTTGGCTCAAAATTGCACAGCTTATAGATTTTGAGCTCCTGATTGCAAAAATCATGTTTTTATTTCACGCCGTCAAGTGGTTCTCAAAATATTCACATTTGTATTACTGCTAACATATTCTGGACCGTAACCCTTATTGGAAAAATCGGACCCCTCCAAATTTTTCAAAAACTCCTGAGTTGATGTAAACATAAGCGCTGATCCCAAAAAACTAATTTGTACTTAACGCCGTCCCATAGTTTTCTCAGGATGAGCATCTAAAGTTCAAGGTCGTTTAAGGTCATGTACCTTTTCTCACCTTTTGGCGCTATTTGACACGCGACAGCTTTATATTTATGATGGACATTCGCACTACCTCCTACAAAAACAATATACTGAAATCTAAGGGGCGTTGCTGTACCAAAATGTAAAAAAAGCGTCAAAACCTCTTTCATACAGCTAACAGTTAAGTACAAGGGATATTCGAATTTGCTACACATAAAGCAAATTTGTCGGACATGGTCGGACCCCTCCGATATCGTTCAAAATCTCAGGAATGATGCTCCTTGACCTCCTGAACATGAAAATGGTACTCCCTTTGAACGCCGTCAAGAACTTTTCCAGATATACGCATCCATGCACATTCAAATTACATAGGTGTTGCATATGGACGTTCGGCGGACCCCTCCGATTTCGTTCAAAATCTCAGGAATGATGCTCCTTGACCTCCTGAACATGAAAATGGCACTCCCTTTGAACGCCGTCAAGAACTTTTCCAGATATACGCATCCATGCACATTCAAATTGCATAGGTGTTGCATATGCACGTTCGGCGGACCCCTCCGATTCCGTTCAAAATCTCAGGAATGATGCTCCTTGACCTCCTGAACATGAAAATGGCACTCCCTTTGAACGCCGTCAATAACTTTTCCAGATATACGCATCCATGCACATTCAAATTGCATAGGTGTTGCATATGCACGTTCGGCGGACCCCTCCGATTTCGTTCAAAATCTCAGGAATGATGCTCCTTGACCTCCTGAACATTAAAATAGTACTCCCTTTGAACGCCGTCAAGAACTTTTCGTGATATACGCATCCATGCACATTCAAATTGCATAGGTGTTGCATATGCACGTTCGGCGGACCCCTCCGATTTCGTTCAAAATCTCAGGAATGATGCTCCTTGACCTCCTGAACATGAAAATGGTACTCCCTTTGAACGCCGTCAAGAACTTTTCCAGATATACGCATCCATGCACATTCAAATTGCATAGGTGTTGCATATGCACGTTCGGCGGACCCCTCCGATTTCGTTCAAAATCTCAGGAATGATGCTCCTTCACCTCCTTAACATGAAAATAACACTCCCTTTGAACGTCGTCAAGAACTTTTCCAGATATACGCATCCATGCACATTCAAATTGCATAGGTGTTGCATATGCACGTTCGGCGGACCCCTCCGATTTCGTTCAAAATCTCAGGAATGATGCTCCTTGATCTCCTGAACATGAAAATAGTACTCCCTTTGAACGCCGTCAAGAACTTTTCCAGATATACGCATCCATGCACATTCAAATTGCATAGGTGATGGATATGCACGTTCGGCGGACCCCTCCGATTTCGTTCAAAATCTCAGGAATGATGCTCCTTGATCTCCTGAACATGAAAATGGTACTCCCTTTGAACGCCGTCAAGAACTTTTCCAGATATGCGCATCCATGCACATTCAAATTGCATAGGTGTTGCATATGCACGCTCGGCGGACCCCTCCGATTTCGTTCAAAATCTCAGTAATGATGCTCCTTGACCTCCTGAACATGAAAATGGTAGTCCCTTTGAACGCCGTCAAGAACTTTTCCAGATATGCGCATCAATGCACATTCAAATCGCATAGCCGTGTTGCATATGCACGTTCGGCGGACCCCTCCGATTTTGTTCAAAATCTCAGGAATGATGCTCCTTGATCTCCTGAACATGAAAATGGTACTCCCTTTGAACGCCGTCAAGAACTTTTCCAGATATGCGCATCCATGCACATTCAAATTGCATAGGTGTTGCATATGCACGCTCGGCGGACCCCTCCGATTTCGTTCAAAATCTCAGTAATGATGCTCCTTGACCTCCTGAACATGAAAATGGTAGTCCCTTTGAACGCCGTCAAGAACTTTTCCAGATATGCGCATCAATGCACATTCAAATCGCATAGCCGTGTTGCATATGCACGTTCGGCGGACCCCTCCGATTTTGTTCAAAATCTCAGGAATGATGCTCCTTGACCTCCTAAACATGAAAATAAGACTCCCTTTGAACGCCGTCAAAAACTTTTCCAGATATACGCATCCATGCACATTCAAATTGCATAGGTGTTGCATATGCACATTCGGCGGACCCCTCCGATTTCGTTCAAAATCTCAGGAATGATGCTCCTTGACCTCCTGAACATGAAAATAGTACTCCCTTTGAACGCCGTCAAGAACTTTTCCAGATATACGCATCCATGCACATTCAAATTGCATAGGTGATGCATATGCACGTTCGGCAGACCCCTCCGATTTCGTTCAAAATCTCAGGAATGATGCTCCTTGACCTCCTGAACATTAAAATAGTACTCCCTTTGAACGCCGTCAAGAACTTTTCGTGATATACGCATCCATGCACATTCAAATTGCATAGGTGTTGCATATGCACGTTCGGCGGACCCCTCCGATTTCGTTCAAAATCTCAGGAATGATGCTCCTTGACCTCCTGAACATGAAAATGGTACTCCCTTTGAACGCCGTCAAGAACTTTTCCAGATATACGCATCCATGCACATTCAAATTGCATAGGTGTTGCATATGCACGTTCGGCGGACCCCTCCGATTTCGTTCAAAATCTCAGGAATGATGCTCCTTCACCTCCTTAACATGAAAATAACACTCCCTTTGAACGTCGTCAAGAACTTTTCCAGATATACGCATCCATGCACATTCAAATTGCATAGGTGTTGCATATGCACGTTCGGCGGACCCCTCCGATTTCGTTCAAAATCTCAGGAATGATGCTCCTTGATCTCCTGAACATGAAAATAGTACTCCCTTTGAACGCCGTCAAGAACTTTTCCAGATATACGCATCCATGCACATTCAAATTGCATAGGTGATGGATATGCACGTTCGGCGGACCCCTCCGATTTCGTTCAAAATCTCAGGAATGATGCTCCTTGATCTCCTGAACATGAAAATGGTACTCCCTTTGAACGCCGTCAAGAACTTTTCCAGATATGCGCATCCATGCACATTCAAATTGCATAGGTGTTGCATATGCACGCTCGGCGGACCCCTCCGATTTCGTTCAAAATCTCAGTAATGATGCTCCTTGACCTCCTGAACATGAAAATGGTAGTCCCTTTGAACGCCGTCAAGAACTTTTCCAGATATGCGCATCAATGCACATTCAAATCGCATAGCCGTGTTGCATATGCACGTTCGGCGGACCCCTCCGATTTTGTTCAAAATCTCAGGAATGATGCTCCTTGATCTCCTGAACATGAAAATGGTACTCCCTTTGAACGCCGTCAAGAACTTTTCCAGATATGCGCATCCATGCACATTCAAATTGCATAGGTGTTGCATATGCACGCTCGGCGGACCCCTCCGATTTCGTTCAAAATCTCAGTAATGATGCTCCTTGACCTCCTGAACATGAAAATGGTAGTCCCTTTGAACGCCGTCAAGAACTTTTCCAGATATGCGCATCAATGCACATTCAAATCGCATAGCCGTGTTGCATATGCACGTTCGGCGGACCCCTCCGATTTTGTTCAAAATCTCAGGAATGATGCTCCTTGACCTCCTAAACATGAAAATAAGACTCCCTTTGAACGCCGTCAAAAACTTTTCCAGATATACGCATCCATGCACATTCAAATTGCATAGGTGTTGCATATGCACATTCGGCGGACCCCTCCGATTTCGTTCAAAATCTCAGGAATGATGCTCCTTGACCTCCTGAACATGAAAATAGTACTCCCTTTGAACGCCGTCAAGAACTTTTCCAGATATACGCATCCATGCACATTCAAATTGCATAGGTGATGCATATGCACGTTCGGCAGACCCCTCCGATTTCGTTCAAAATCTCAGGAATGATGCTCCTTGACCTCCTGAACATGAAAATAGTACTCCCTTTGAACGCCGTCAAGAACTTTTCCAGATATACGCATCCATGCACATTCAAATTGCATAGGTGATGCATATGCACGTTCGGCGGACCCCTCCGATTTCGTTCAAAATCTCAGGAATGATGCTCCTTGATCTCCTGAACATGAAAATGGTACTCCCTTTGAACGCCGTCAAGAACTTTTCCAGATATGCGCATCCATGCACATTCAAATTGCATAGGTGTTGCATATGCACGCTCGGCGGACCCCTCCGATTTCGTTCAAAATCTCAGTAATGATGCTCCTTGACCTCCTGAACATGAAAATGATACTCCCTTTGAACGCTGTCAAGAACTTTTCCAGATACGCGCATCAATGCACATTTAAATTGCATCCGTGTTGCATATGCACGTTCGGCGGACCCCTCTGATTTCGTTCAAAATCTCAGGAATGATGCTCCTTGACCTCCTGAACATGAAAATGGTACTCCCTTTGAACGCCGTCAAGAACTTTTCCAGATATACGCATCCATGCACATTCAAATTGCATAGGTGTTGCATATGGACGTTCGGCGGACCCCTCCGATTTCGTTCAAAATCTCAGGAATGGTGCTCCTTGACCTCCTGAACATGAAAATCGCACTCCCTTTGAACGCCGTCAAGAACTTTTCCAGATATACGCATCCATGCACATTCAAATTGCATAGGTGTTACATATGCACGTTCGGCGGGCCCCTCCGATTTCGTTCAAAATCTCAGGAATGATGCTCCTTGACCTCCTGAACATGAAAATAGTACTCCCTTTGAACGCCGTCAAGAACTTTTCGTGATATACGCATCCATGCACATTCAAATTGCATAGGTGTTGCATATGCACGTTCGGCGGACCCCTCCGATTTCGTTCAAAATCTCAGGAATGGTGCTCCTTGACCTCCTGAACATGAAAATGGCACTCCCTTTGAACGCCGTCAAGAACTTTTCCAGATATACGCATCCATGCACATTCAAATTGCATAGGTGTTGCATATGCACGTTCGGCGGACCCCTCCGATTTCGTTCAAAATTTCAGGAATGATGCTCCTTGACCTCCTGAACATGAAAATGGTACTCCCTTTGAACGCCGTCAAGAACTTTTCCAGATATGCGCACCAATGCACATTCAAATTGCATAGGTGTTGCATATGCACGTTCGGCGGACCCCTCCGATTTCGTTCAAAATCTCAGGAATGATGTTCCTTGACCTCCTTAACATGAAAATGGTACTCCCTTTGAACGCCGTCAAGAACTTTTTCAGATATACGCACCCATGCACATTCAAATTGCATAGGTGATGCATATGCACGTTCGGCGGACCCCTCCGATTTCGTTCAAAATCTCAGGAATGATGCTCCTTGACCTCCTGAACATGAAAATAGTACTCCCTTTGAACGCCGTCAAGAACTTTTCTAGGTATACGCATCCAAGCACATTCAAATTGCAATTTGAATGTGCATGAATGCGTATATCTGGAAAAGTTCTTGACGGCGTTAAAAGGGAGTACCATTTTCATGTTCAGGAGGTCAAGGAGCATCATTCCTGAGATTTTGAACGAAATCGGAGGGGTCCGCCGAACGTGCATATGCAACACCTATGCAATTTGAATGTGCATTGATGCGCATATCTGGAAAAGTTCTTGACGGCGTGCAAAGGGAGTACCATTTTCATGTTCAGGAGATCAAGGAGCATCATTCCTGAGATTTTGAACGAAATCGGAGGGGTCCGCCGAACGTGCATATGCAACACCTATGCAATTTGAATGTCCATGGATGCGTATATCTGGAAAAGTTCTTGACGGCGTTCAAAGGGAGTGCCATTTTCATGTTCAGGAGGTCAAGGAGCATCATTCCTGAGATTTTGAACGAAATCGAAGGGGTCCGCCGAACGTCCATATGCAACACCTATGCAATTTGAATGTGCATGGATGCGTATATCTGGAAAAGTTCTTGACGGCGTTCAAAGGGAGTACCATTTTCATGTTCAGGAGGTCAAGGAGCATCATTCCTGAGATTTTGAACGAAATCGGAGGGGTCCGCCGAACGTGCATATGCAACACGGCTATGCAATTTGAATGTGCATTGATGCGCATATCTGGAAAAGTTCTTGACGGCGTTCAAAGGGAGTACCATTTTCATGTTCAGGAGATCAAGGAGCATCATTCCTGAGATTTTGAACGAAATCGGAGGGGTCCGCCGAACGTGCATATGCATCACTTATGCAATTTGAATGTGCATGGATGCGTTTATCTGGAAAAGTTCTTGACGGCGTTCAAAGGGAGTACGATTTTCATGTTCAGGAGGTCAAGGAGCATCATTCCTGAGATTTTGAACGAAATCGGAGGGGTCCGCCGAACGTGCATATGCAACACCTATGCAATTTGAATGTGCATGGATGCGTATATCTGGAAAAGTTCTTGACGGCGTTCAAAGGGAGTGCCATTTTCATGTTCAGGAGGTCAAGGAGCATCATTCCTGAGATTTTGAACGAAATCGGAGGGGTCCGCCGAACGTGCATATGCATCACTTATGCAATTTGAATGTGCATGGATGCGTTTATCTGGAAAAGTTCTTGACGACGTTCAAAGGGAGTACCATTTTCATGTTCAAGAGGTCAAGGAGCATCATTCCTGAGATTTTGAACGGAATCGGAGGGGTCCGCCGAACGTGCATATGCAACACCTATGCAATTTGAATGTGCATGGATGCGTATATCTGGAAAAGTTCTTGACGGCGTTCAAAGGGAGTGCCATTTTCATGTTCAGGAGGTCAAGGAGCATCATTCCTGAGATTTTGAACGAAATCGGAGGGGTCCGCCGAACGTCCATATGCAACACCTATGTAATTTGAATGTGCATGGATGCGTATATCTGGAAAAGTTCTTGACGGCGTTCAAGGGGAGTACCATTTTCATGTTCAGGAGGTCAAGGAGCATCATTCCTGAGATTTTGAACGATATCGGAGGGGTCCGACCATGTCCGACAAATTTGCTTTATGTGTTGGAAGTTCGAATATCCCTTGTATTTAACTGTTAGCCATATGAAAGAGGTTTTGACGCTTTTTTTATATGTTGGTACAGCAACGCCCCTTGGATTTCAGTATATTGTCTTTGTAGGAGGAAGTGCGAATATCCATCATAAATATAAAGCTGTCACGTGTCAAATAGCGCCAAAAGGTGAGAAAAGGTACATGACCTTGAACGACCTTGAACTTTAGATGCTCATCCTGAGAAAACTATGGGACGGCGTTAAGTACAAATTAGTTTTTTGGTAGCAGCGTTTATGTTTACATCAACTCAGGAGTTTTTGAAAAATTTGGAGGGGTCCGATTTTTCCAATAAGGGTTACGCTCCAGAATATGTTAGCAGTAATACAAATGTGAATATTTTGAGAACCACTTGACGGCGTGAAATAAAAACATGATTTTCGCAATCAGGAGCTCAAAATCTATAAGCTGTGCAATTTTGAGCCAAATCTGAGGGGTCCGCGAAGGTGCACGCGAATCTGAATGTGAATATAATGCAACTTTATGCACGTCCTGGCCTGGTCCATCGTGGCAAAGTGGATGCGTAACGGGGAGTCTGCTGCACTAAGGAGAGGGGGCAACCGACCGAGGAAGCTGGACGATGACATGATCGACTTCTTCCTGATGCTGATTGACGACGATCCGACCATCACCCTAAAGAGGATGAACAACATGGTGCGGGAAACGTGGCCAGAGAAGCCCCGGGGCTCAATCTTATAAACGCCGTGGAATGGATATGGCAGCACTGGGTGAAGTTCAGCTGCAGAAAACGACTATCAAATGCAAAATGGTTTTCACGCTTTTCAGTTCATCGTAATTTGACGGTCTAAAGAATCATTTCGTTGACTCAGATAAACCTTTGTCAGCACTGGTATCACTGTTAATGTTACCAAATGCCGTAAATAGAATAGTACAGCATTTTATAAGATAGGGCCCCTGGCCCAAGGTGTGGATTAACCTTCAAGGCGGTGGGGGGATTTTTTTGCCCCCCCCCCCCTTTAGTTTTTTCGATATATCCCCAGAACCGATGCGCCGATCGTCACCAAACTTTCAGTACCCTCCCGTGAACAGCTATTACACATCGTGACCAAATTTTTTCAAAGGCTATGACAGGTTGGCCGCTAATGACGTCAGAGTGACGTCATTTATGCCATTTTCGACCAAAAAAAAAGTTTCGTGGGAAGAGCTGTCAGGCCTACAGCTTTAGAGATACAGAAAAATGTTTAAGATATAAAAGGTGTAGAATCAAAAGTGCTACAAAACTGCCATCTCGGATTTTTGAAATTTTTATTTTGACCCCCAAAAATCAAAACAGATTTTTTAGATATAATAGCCGAAAAATCCAAAAAGTTTTTTGAATTTCGAAAAACGGAATATATGTGATAGTCCCTACCGCCGTCTATCTACATACCAATTTTGAGATCGATGCCTCTTTTTTTGGCCAAGTTATAGCGAAAAAAAACAGTTCAAAATTGATGACGTCAAATTTTCAAACTCATTTTTTTAGCAATTCTAGACCTCGTAGCGCAAAACAAAGACCATCATTAGACTCCCCGTGACGAGCTGCATCGAATCAATACCCATTTTAGGCAAAACTATCAACTTTGAAATTTGACCTCTTTTGGCCTGACCTTGACCTGACCTCCACCAGAAAGTGACCTAAACCGTACCTGATGGTCTTATTACGAACACCATTGAGTTGAATATGAAAAATTGGCCATAAAACATGCATCGCACAACCTTAACCCTCGCCCGCACATGCCATTTTCCCATCCTAGAACGCACATGGGGGGGGGGGGGGGTTGCCACCCCCCCGCGCCATTTCGTTCCTGTTGGAGATAGAGCTTAGCAGTAAAGACCAAAAAGATTCTTTGGGAAGAGACAAATCCAATGATACCCAGTTGTACCTTCTCAGGTCAGTCATTGACCTTCCAGGTCAGGTCAAACTAAAAAATGTTGCTGTTTTGGGTCACCGTTGGATATCAGGTGCGCTGCTTATCAAATACCGATGACGATGCTGTTTTCTGGTGCCAAGCCAGCTAGAACCTCTTTGTCGCACTATCCGACCAGAATTTTGCTGCTGAGGTCATTTCAGGTCAAGTTAGGTCAAGGTCAATTATATGTGTTTGTATGTCTGTGTGTGTCTGTGTGTATACTGATGTGTGCACCGATTGTTTTTGGGTCCATATCACATGAAATCATGTTCTGAGAAGCTTTTACCAAAAATGCAGTCAAAAAACTTCACAAAAAGTAAATTCAGCTTGCCTAAAACGCAATTATCTTAGATGACCTAGGTTGACCTTGACCCTGACCTTGACCCCTGTACATCGTCGAACAACATGTTCCATGATAGGTGGGAGGTAAGACTGGCAAAAAAGGCCGAAATCAGGGTGTCAAAAGCTCACAAGGCCCATGGCAAACGCAAGATGTTGAGAATTGGCCATTTGGGTCATGACATGACCTGAAAAACAAGGTCATATCTCCGAAAACAAAAATCACAGAAGCTTGAAATTTTCAGTGGACATCAAGAAAGGATAGACGAGCAGCTATACGAAAAATCAGCCTTCTAGCTCTAAAAATGTTGAGTGTGGAGCAGAAAGACTGCCTGGGGGGGTGGCAACCACCCCCCCCCCCCATGTGCGGGCGAGGGTTAATAAAGTTGGGTTCATGTGGTGGCCCTTGGTGACCTGACCTGTGACCTGACCTGGTATGACCAGTGACCTCTAATAGCAACATATTACTATACAACTGACGCCCTATCGCTGATTTTCGACAAAATGCGTTTTACTCGGTGTTATAGCGCTTTCCCTAGAAGACCCGTGAACGGTGAAACATTTTATCTTTGACCTGACCTGTGACGTCATCGGTGACACCGAGGTCAATGAAATTTGGTTTCCTTCGACAAATTTGACAGGGCTATCGAACGCCGTTTGAATTTTCCAGATCCGTCCAGTAGTTTCGGAGATACCGGGGAATGCCCCCCCCCCCCACCCCTAGTAGCACAGTTACATTGAAACAACGTTGTATCAATATTGTTTCCAATATTGATAAATATTGATTTGTTAGCCACTTTTATATTGTACAAATATTTTAAACTAATGTTGTTGCAATGTTAAAAACAACATTGTTAAATATTCGAAACCAACGTTGTCTCGATATTGAGACACAATATTGTAGTGATGTTTGCGGTCAACACTGTACCAATAATCCGGTTTACATAGCATATTTGACGAGGCTCTAGCTCGTTAATTTGGCGATAATTTCGATTTAGTGGTCTTCAAATATTTAGAGGGGATCATTTTGTAAATCGTTAAGCACCATTGGCATCTTTTGCAACATCACGGACGGAGATATAAGCTTGCAACAAACCCTATGTAAACCGGGTTAATGTTAGATCACGATATCACACAATCATTTCAGCTCAATGTTATAGCAATGTGATTTCACAATATCGTTGTGATGTTTGATTTCAATATTGTTTTATTTTGTAGTGTGACATTAAATCCATGTTTTAAAACAATATATTATCAATATTATTCCTAAATATTGAAAACATATCCCGGATCGCCTTTATTTATACTTTCAGTTTTATAAAAATTAAGGCGCACATTCTGGAAAGTCCTTGTACTCTGCACTTTCTCTTCGTACTCTGCATCACAGTTCAATCACACCATTAGCAAGGAAGACGTGTATTTTGAAAGACATCGCGGTGTGGCGTTGCGGACGGCCGCCATCAGCGCGTGCGCCGGCCGGGCGACGGCGCCGCCGCTGCCAGAACGGCTCGGCTGACCCGTGAGACGCTGAGACGCCCCTACTCAGCGGGTGTTGGCAGAGCTACAGCAGCACTTTCTTGCGGAAGGGCATGTGCTCTTGGTTCGTCATCATCCAAGACCACATCGTCCTCCTCTGATGAGGAAGACAGCAACCTCTTTGGCGGCCTGGGAACATCACATTAAATATTGTAAGATCGATTGTTTTAGTACTTTGTGCTGATGAAGTACAAACAACACATATAACCTGATTAGCTTTGCAATGGTTTTGCCTATCCTCCAGAGAAAAGGCACAATGATCTATGGAGTGATACTAAACAAGCACATCCAACCACAAGTGCAGTGCAAAACAAGTAAAAACAACACAGCGAGCTTCAATCAAATCATGTAAAACATAACTCACCTAGTGTAGCTATAGTAAATAGACAGTAAATTCTACAACTACAATTCAAAATTGACCACCGCAATATGAAAAACTCCTTAGTACTCAACAAGAACGAAACACTGCGAGCGACTGGAGCGGAAATGGGACACATGCGGCGCCGTTTTTAAAGAAAGCCGCGTAAGTCGTAACATAGCAATAGTTTGAGCCTTGGGAAAATGTTAACAGTTATACAATAATTGCTAATAACGTAATTTTAAAATTAACATCTTACAAAAATAAACTTAAAATTCTTTATCTAAAATAAAATTCTAAAATTCTTTATTGGCCGTTTTCACGACGGAATAGCAGGCATCTATTTGATACCAATATAATCCTTTGGTTCCTCAGGAATTTTAGTAGTTCTTTTTAGTAGGTTTACCAGCTTTCGAATGAATGGCGCGTTAGTTTGCTATTTTTCTATTAAATATCACATCGATTTACTTTATCTAAGGATTTATCACTAACATCAACATAAAGCGTAAGCACAATTATAAAATTATGAAATTATTAAATACTAGTACAATAGTTAAAGAAAGATACTGAATTGCCACACTACAAAAGATATATTCATTTATGGCGCACGACAGACATTTAGAAAGCAGCGCCCTGTTTTATTGCACGCTGCTAGCCGCTTCCATTGGGTTTTGCAGGCCGACGTCATTGGTTGTTACACGTATGATGTCACGCGACTTGTGGCCTATCACGGCTCTTTAATGATCTCCACTAAATGAATGCAACAATGGCCTTTTAAGTTGATATCTGTGGCCATCTGTCTATGGAGCGACCAATATGAAAGTTAGATGAATTTACCGGGGTTACATGACTATGAGCAAGCAAATGTGTATCAGGAATGGATTCAGGTGGAGAATTGCGCTGGACCATGTGAGTGCTCGAGCGCTCCCAATTCCACGCCAGTTTGGCTTTGGAGCCGAGACAGACGATGCGGGTCAAGGTCACCGCTGGGGTAACGCTGGATTGGCTGCGCCCGAGCACCCGTAACGCGGCACGATTCTCCATCTATAGATTTTCCTATTCGCTCAGCATTGTGATACCTAGGTGTTCGTAATAGCAATTACTCTGCTTATGTACTTATCCCCGGTTATTTAACCCGCGCCCTGCTGGGGGGGGGGGTGTTTGAACACCCCCCCTTGTGGTTTTTCGCGAATATCTCAAAAACGGCGGCGCGGAGCGCCGCCGTTTTTGGTACACCTTATCATACATCAATTCTACACATGTTGTGAAAATTTCAGACCAAGGTCATTCAAGGTCAGGTCACCAGGTCACTTGAAGTGACCTCACCTCATAAAAACTTTCAATGTCTGTCATAGCTACACCGAGTGACCGATCGCTTTGAAACTTTCAGCGATTGCTAAGAGCAATAGCATGTACAAAATGTATATCTCAGAATTTTGATATCGATGACCTAAGGTCAGGTCAATTTTGCGACCTCCCCATTTAAGTCAATGGGAGAAAATTGAAATGCGCCTCTTTTGGATGAAAGACATTATAAACACTCCCAAACACCGAATTACAAGTGGTTTAGACACACTGAACTTGAAAATGGTGTCCGTGACCCTTGTTTATGCCCTGAGGTCATCTTAGGTCACGAATGGTATCTAACAGTTTTTCGCAAATAACTTTTGATAGAGGCATGTTAGAGCGATGAAAACGCCTTAGATGTGTTCAGCTCGACGATACGGATCGACTGATATGCAACATGACCCTTTCCGGTCAGGTCATGACCTTGACCTGAGGTCAAATTTTCAAGTTGACCTTTCAAGGTCAAGTTATAATTCATTCGATGCGTCTTGACGAGAGGAACACGATGCCGGTAAAAGTAAGCTCGTACAAGGGTTGGGTCAAAAGTTATTGCAGAAAAACTGTTTTCGAAAAAATCGGCTATTTTTGCAGTTTTTGCCCCCTGCAGGCAAAACCGTTGACGTTAGGTCAAATCTGAGAGTATTACTCAGAAAGGGCGTTAATAGGGCTATCGAATGCGCTTTTTCGCGGCGCTGTAGCTCTATTGGTTCCCGAGTTATGCGTTGGCTTCTTGGAAATTTTCGACATTCGACCTGGAAATCGGCGAAATTTTGCCTTCAATGACCTCTGGTGACCTGACCTTTGACCTGACCAAAAAATTGACCGAAGTGATTTCGTCATTATTTTTTACGCTCTTTCGAACGCCGCCTTCCGCGTATCGCTACGTGGCCCAGGAGCCGAGTTACAAGGGGGGGTGTTCAAACACCCCCCCCCCAGCAGGGCGTGGAAATCCAGGACCCCCAGCAGGGCGCGGGTTAAAAGAAGTTTTTGTGAGGGGATATCACGGCTATAGGTAGGTTCTCAGTTGCCCTATTCACGACTTTCAAAGAATGCTCCGATATCTAAATACCGCACAGACCTACTGCATTGGTGAATCTGACAAAAGGTCTGTGGAATTACATTCCCCCTCACCACACCCCTAAAAACTCATCCAGTGTCCAAAACCACTTTTATCGACTCGCCAAAAAAAAAAACACACACACACACACACACACACACACACAAAGCATGGGGCATGTCAGCTCTCAGTTCATTTATCATTGTCTTTACCATGGTTCAATTGCATTGCGCGATTCAAAGCACGTGAGTGCCTATATAGTATATACGTAGAAAATAATACCTACAGCAAAACATCAAAAATTACAAAGGCTACAATGCTTAAAAAGTAGGTTCATCAAGGAAGCCCATTTTAGCTTGCGTGGTGTTGCCAACCATGCGATTCCAACGCGGGCTATTCACAACGTCTGCAAAGGCACGTTAACAACTGACAAGCCGCCACCGCTGCCACTTATTCATAGATGGTTGATATCGCAGCTTGAGCGTCAGCAGCGCGGCCCACAGCGCGTCGGCGCCAGCGCACGCAGCTGTTGGCACTCGGCAGCCGGTGTTGCGACTTAACGGCCGGCCGGCCCCATGAAGGAGAAGCTCTTGCTGAAGCTTTGTGATCGCCTCATAGCCGCCTTGGATGTCATCTTTCTTGGCAGATCCATCCGTTCAGATGGTACGGTGCAGTCTGGATAAAGGACGAAGTCCAACGCCGCTAACCCCGCGACCGCAACCCCAGAACGTGGCCGCAGACCGAACGGGCGTGAGGGCCGTAAGGGCCACCCCGCCATCCGGTAGGTGGCTGAGCAGCCGGGCGCAGCGGCGCCTGGGCGGCGGCCGCGCTGAGATGAAGTCCCAAACCGCCATGTCGCCATCACCGCCATCACCATTGCTGCAGCTGTTCCCAACCGCCTCCATTGCCGCCGTTGTCAGGTATTGCCAGCAGCCGCGCCGCGGGATGTCAGAAGCCGCGCCTCCAGCGCCCCTCTCCGCACGTGTGCAGGTGCTCTGCGGCCGCCGGGTCCGACGTCCAGGCAGAACATGATATTTCCATGCTGCTCCGACGGTGGGCTGGTCTTGTTTGGGTGTTCCTCCACTGTGACGTCGGTCACACCTACCCCGGCCAGGGCGCAGAGGCCGACGTCTCACCATCCGGTTGCGGTCCTCAGTCGGGTCGCAACGTGTACCTCTACCGCAGCGTGGGGCGCGCTCCCGCTGGGCAGCGATACAGCCAAACGTAACATGCGGGCGGCCAGCGCTGCGCCGGACAGCGGACCCATGCAGGGGGTATGCCGGTCTCGGCCATTAGCGGGGTCGTCGGGGCCGAGGCTGTACATACAGCTGGTGACCGCGTGAGCCGCCAATCGAAGCTCACGGCTTATAAGCTCGACGCGGGCATCACACGTTGTCCCGATGGGAGCTCCACGACGCCGCCGCGAACTCCAGCAGCGCGGCTCGCAGCGCGAAGACCGGTACGGACGGCCGGGGCGCAAACGGCGTGCGGGAGTCGCAGGCGACGGAAGACGTTCTGCGGACAGAAAGGGTTGGGCATAAGCTGGTCGGCAGGACACTCTTGAGCCGAGCCTTTGATGTAATTACAGTTGATCCAGAAGCATGCGCAAAAATTCATGACACACTATTCCCATTTATGTATTTGCTACATATGATATGATATACCAGCTCATGATCAGTGACGCATTCTGGGCAATATGTTCTAAAGTGAAGTAACTGAAGTTACAATTGACAGCTTAAAAAAACACACACACGCACACACATTCGATAGCTTATGAGAATAACATGCCTTGTCTGTTTAATGCAGGAAAATATTTTTCACTTTTTTAGAAACAGCAAAACCGTTGTCAACATGCCATGTCAACTATCTAAACAATTTTTATGGAAACTGCTCTAGCTAGCTTAACCCGCGCCCGGCTGGGGGTCCTGGATTTCCACGCCCTGCTGGGGGGGGGGTGTTTGAACACCCCCCCCCTTCTAACTCGGCTCCTGGGCCACGTAGCGATACGCGGAAGGCGGCGTTCGAAAGAGCGTCAAAAATAATGACGAAATCACTTCGGTCAATTTTTTGGTCAGGTCAAAGATCAGGTCACCAGAGGTCATTGAAGGCAAAATTTCGCCGATTTCCAGGTCGAATGTCGACAATTTCCAAGAAGCCAACGCATAACTCGGGAACCAATAGAGCTACGGCGCCGCGGAAAAGCGCATTCGATAGCCCTATTAACGCCCTTTCTGAGTAATTTTCTCAGATTTGACCTAACGTCAACGGTTTTGCCTGCAGGGGGCAAAAACTGCAAAAATAGCCGATTTTTTCGGAAACAGTTTTTCTGCAATAACTTTTGACCCAAGCCTTGTACGAGCTTACTTTTACCGACATCGTGTTCCTCTCGTCAAGACGCATCGAATGAACTATAACTTGACCTTTAAAGGTCAACTTGAAAATTTGACCTCAGGTCAAGGTCATGACCTGACCGGAAAGGGTCATGTTGCATATCAGTCGATCCGTATCGTCGAGCTGAACACATCTAAGGCGTTTTCATCGCTCTAGCATGCCTCTATCAAAAGTTATTTGCGAAAAACTGTTAGATACCATTCGTGACCTAAGATGACCTCAGGGCATAAACAGGGGTCACGGACACCATTTTCATGTTCAGTGTGTCTAAACCACTTGTAATTCAGTGTTTGGGAGTGTTTATAATGTCTTTCGTTCAAAAGAGGCGCATTTCAATTTTCTCCCATTGACTTATAATGGGGACGTCGCAAAATTGACCTGACCTTAGGTCATCGATATCAAAATTCTGAGATATACATTTTGTACATGCTATTGCTCTTAGCAATCGCTGAAAGTTTCAAAGCGATCGGTCACTCGGTGTAGCTATGAGAGACATTGAAACTTTTTATGAGGTGAGGTCACTTCAAGTGACCTGGTGACCTGACCTTGAATGACCTTGGTCTGAAATTTTCACAACATGTGTAGAATTGATGTGTGATAAGGTGTACCAAAAACGGCGGCGCTCCGCGCCGCCGTTTTTGAGATATTCGCGAAAAACCACAAGGGGGGGTGTTCAAACACCCCCCCCCCCAGCAGGGCGCGGGTTAAAGTTCCACAACGTTTCCGGAGCACTGCACCCAAACTCAGTTCATGTTGCAAGAAAAAACAGTAATAATGCCTCCTAATTTTGAATGAAATATAGGTATGAGTAATTTGATTTGGAAATTGGAAAGCAACAAATTTCCGCACATCATTTTAGCAAAATTATTATTTTCTTCAGCCACCAGGTTTTGCACAAAACTATAGTAAACTTTATGATCTAGTTTACACCAAACCAAAGCCCCTTTTAACAAATGTTGAATAAATTTTAACAATTTTAAAAAATGTATCGTGGAAAAAATGAAAAGTGTAGATTTGTAAAGCCGGGATATTTCACAGATTAGGCACTTAAAGAAATATCTTCACCTTTCTTTGAGCCACCAGCCTTCACCAAGTTTTACACGAATGTAGTGAACCAGACAATGTGGCAACTCAAAATTGTGATGGTTTGAGATAATTATAACGGTAAAAGAAAAAGCAACACAAGGTTTGATTTGGTTCCTTACCCTTAAGGTTCCTTACCCTCGCTTTTTTCACTAGTCCAGATGAGGCTTCAACTGTTGCCGACCTGAGGAGCTATAGGGACTTGAGCTTTCCAAAACTCAATTTCTAAGGGCACTGAGCAGTGTTTGGGTTTCACACGTATGCGATCGTAAGTTATATTAAGTTGACAAAGCAAGCAAAGCAGAGCATGATGCCCCGCGCGTCCACCCGCGACCACGTCCCGCGTCCGACTCCCGACCGCCGCGTGACCCGAGGCTCCCGGCGGTCACGTGACCTACCGGCCGGGACTGCAAACGGCCTTCAACACCATTCTTGTATGACGTCATATCCTACTGAGGTGCTGATTGGTTATTTCCACCGTAGTTATTTTTGTTTCATTGTTTTGCGTGTTTTTCTTATGTGAAATGTAATTAAAAAATTTGCCATATTTTAATCACCATTAAAACATAACTGAATAGGTATAAAAGAGAACTCGATAAATACTTTCATTGTTTTTAAGAATTCCGGAATTAGATACCCGAGGGAGCAAAGAGGGAGCAAGTTGCCACGCTGATTTGATACCTCATAGTCGAAAGGTGGGCTACTAGAACCGAAAATTGCTGTGTTTGTAAATAAATAAGTGATTTGAGGGCAAAGAATGCCCGGATTTAAACTTCTAAAATTATTTTGAACATAAAATATTTCAGTTTGAGGGATGTTAAGGCCTCAAAGAGTAGGTACTTTTCAGGTATCAAATAAGTTCCTCTGCGAAAGTTCCGTCGTGAAAACGGCTATCATGAACTTATTGATGTTCAATGTTGATACCACGTTGATACAATGTTGAACAAATATTAAGACTAAATATTATTTCACGTTCTTTTTTCAATGTTGTATCAATATTGATATTGGAAAGAGAAATAATATTGGTTTTCAATTAAAAACCAATGTATTTCTGCATGAACTTATGGATTTTCAATGTTGATATACAATGTTGAACAAATGTTTGATTCTGATATTGATTGTCAATGTTATATCTACATGATTCTTGGTGGAGATGCAACGTTTGTTATCAATGAAAAATCGACGTATTTCTGCATGAACTTATTGATATTCAATGTTTATACAATGTTGAACAAATATTAAGACTGAATATTATTTCACGTTCTTTTTTCAATGTTGTAGGTATCAATATTGATATTTGAAAGAGGAATAATATTGGCTTTCAATTAAAAATCAATGTATTTCTGCATGAACTTATTGATTTTCAATGTTGATACAATGTTGAACAAATGTTTGATTCTGATATTGATTGTCAATGTTATATCTACATTGATTCTTGGTGGAGATGCAACGTTTGTTATCAATGAAAAATCGACGTATTTCTGCACAAAATCAATCATTATCAACATTGATACAATGTTAAACAAATGTTTGGTACCAATATTGAACTTCAATGGGTTTCCACATTGATCAATGTCGATACAATATTGTGTGCTACTAGGGCACCGCGCGGAAGGTGGCCGGGAGGCCCACCGCCTGCCGGGTTAAATTAATTCGTGAACTGCTTATCATTATTTGTTTTAAAATGTGGAAGTACACACACAAATATAATTCTACTTGTATTGAAACCAAATTGTGTTGTATCGTGCAATGGGACTAAATAGTAATTCTATGGTGTTTTATGCACGTGATAACAATTCATTATCTGCGTATATTCGTAGAGAGTAGAGACAGGCCGCAAGGACAATCAAACCAAATTCAGTTATGGGTATGTCGATTATGAACGCTCAGCTCATACATATTTGATATTGATTATGTGTACGATGAAGTTTGATATAATCCTAAACGAAATTAAAAGACCTTTGTCAAAATTGATTCACGCCCGTCTATATCAGATGGACGTTGTCATATTCAGTGCACTATGTCTAAATCCACTGGACAGTGTCGAAGTTGTGCACACTGCCTATTTTCAATGCCCCTTATCGTGAAGGCGTGTTGTGTCGATGAGAGGCGCGCAAATGTCGAAAGACCACGCCTGTTGCCGGCTTAACCCGCACCCTGCTGGGGGGGGGGGGGTGTTTGAACACCCCCCCTTGTGGTTTTTCGCGAATTTTTAGTACACCTTACCATACATCAATTCTACACATGTTGTGAAAATTTCAGACCAAGGTCATTCAAGGTCAGGTCACCAGGTCACTTGAAGTGACCTCACCTCATAAAACGTTTCAATGTCTGTCATAGCTACACCGAGTGACCGATCGCTTTGAAACTTTCAGCGATTGCTAAGAGCAATAGCATGTACAAAATGTATATCTCAGAATTTTGATATCGATGACCTAAGGTCAGGTCAATTTTGCGACCTCCTCATTATAAGTCAATGGGAGAAAATTGAAATGCGCCTCTTTTGAACGAAAGACATTATAAACACTCCCAAACACTGAATTACAAGTGGTTTAGACACACTGAACATGAAAATGGTGTCCGTGACCCCTGTTTATGCCCTGAGGTCATCTTAGGTCACGAATGGTAGCTAACAGTTTTTTCGCAAATAAATTTTGATAGAGGCATGCTAGAGCGATGAAAACGCCTTAGATGTGTTCAGCTCGACGATACGGATCGACTGATATGCAACATGACCCTTTCCGGTCAGGTCATGACCTTGACCTGAGGTCAAATTTTCAAGTTGACCTTTCAAGGTCAAGTTGTAGTTCATTCGATGCGTCTTGACGAGAGGAACACGATGCCGGTAAAAGTAAGCTCGTACAAGGCTTGGGTCAAAAGTTATTGCAGAAAAACCGTTTCCCAAAAAATCGGCTATTTTTGCAGTTTTTGCCCCCTGCAGGCAAAACCGTTGACGTTAGATCAAATCTGAGAAAATTACTCAGAAAGGGCGTTAATAGGGCTATCGAATGCGCTTTTCCGCGGCGCTGTAGCTCTATTGGTTCCCGAGTTATGCATTGGCTTCTTGGAAATTGTCGACATTCGACCTGGAAATCGGCGAAATTTTGCCTTCAATGACCTCTGGTGACCTGACCTTTGACCTGACCAAAAAATTGACCGAAGTGATTTCCTCATTATTTTTGACGCTCTTTCGAAAGCCGCCTTCCGCGTATCGCTACGTGGCCCAGGAGCCGAGTTAGAGGGGGGTGTTCAAACACCCCCCCCCCCCCCCAGTAGGGCGTGGAAATCCAGGACCCCCAGCTGGGCGCGGGTTAAATGAAAGAAGTCTATATGACCTGCACAGATGCCGACTTGCAATGGAAAAAGGTGTAAAAGCTACTGAAGGCATCGCGACAGCTCTTAAATCTCGCTGAGCTTTTAACCCGCGAGTTGCTGGGGGGGGGGGCGTTAAACGCCCCCACTTTTTTCGCCGGGCCATAGCATAAAAACGGCGCGCCAAATTTTGGGTACCTGTAGGGAATTGATAGAAGTTTATTGTGACAAAGTTTCAAAAAATCTGTCGGAAATTTTTTTGAGATATCGAGGTTTTAGTGACGTCATGATTTCTGAGTTTTCGACCAAAAACGGCATATGTTCAAAAAAAACATATAAAATCACAGAATAGACATACAGACATGCCGTAAACGCCATTAGACTGCCAATACTGTTGAGATATTCTGGCTGGTAAGTGGACTGTATGTGTACCTACTGTGTCTGAAAAACGTTGGCCGAATTACGTTATAAAAAATATGGTATGACGGCCGCTAGGCCGGTCGAGGCCCTCTCCCAGATGCAATATGACACGAGTTAATTGTATTCACCGTGAGCACAACGGTAGAGAAGAACAAGATATACGGTGCCAAAAATTAACAGTGCACAACGAGGAACTATAATATATATTTAATCGGACCGCGTCCTCGGTATACCAGGTATTATTCGGTGTGCCTAGCCAAGGGTGTTTTAAATAATGCCCGAACGGAGTGAGGGCATTATTTTTCCTAAAATATTAACCGAACGAAGTGAGGTTAATATTTTCAAAAATAACACGAATGAAATGAGTGTTATTTTTGCATTTAATGCACGAGCCTGCGAGTGCATTAAATATAAACACCCTTGGCAAGGCACACCGAATAATGCCTGGTGTACCGAGGAGGCGGTCCGATTACATTTATTATAACGACTTTGCGCCGTTCGTCGCTCAGCTCGTCTGTGTAAAAGGACTAGGTACATTGAGGGATTGGGAAAAGAAACGGGGCTTGGTTGTCTTCGGGGAAACACTTGTTAATAACGAAGTGTGTACTGTTTAATCAAATTAATAGCGCCAATTAGGAAATGCAATAGTGGAATAAGTGGATTGTGCAATGTCTCGCTCACTGCTCAGTCTCTTATCCCGCGCCCTGCTGGGGGTCCTGGATTTCCACGCCCTGCTGGGGGGGGGGGTGTTTGAACACCCCCCCCCCCCTTGTAACTCGGCTCCTGGGCCACGTAGCGATACGCGGAAGGCGGCGTTCGAAAGAGCGTAAAAAATAATGACGAAATCACTTCGGTCAATTTTTTGGTCAGGTCAAAGGTCAGGTCACCAGAGGTCATTGAAGGCAAAATTTCGTCGATTTCCAGGTCGAATGTCGAAAATTTCCAAGAAGCCAACGCATAACTCGGGAACCAATAGAGCTACAGCGCCGCGGAAAAGCGCATTCGATAGCCCTATTAACGCCCTTTCTGAGTAATTCTCTCAGATTTGACCTAACGTCAACGGTTTTGCCTGCAGGGGGCAAAAACTGCAAAAATAGACGATTTTTTCGAAAACAGTTTTTCTGCAATAACTTTTGACCCAAGCCTTGTACGAGCTTACTTTTACCGGCATCGTGTTCCTCTCGTCAAGACGCATCGAATGAACTATGACTTGACCTTGAAAGGTCAACTTGAAAATTTGACCTCAGGTCAAGGTCATGACCTGACCGGAAAGGGTCATGTTGCATATCAGTCGATCCGTATCGTCGAGCTGAACACATCTAAGGCGTTTTCATCGCTCTAGCATGCCTCTATCAAAAGTTATTTGCGAAAAACTGTTAGATACCATTCGTGACCTTAGATGACCTCAGGGCATAAACAAGGGTCACGGACACCATTTTCAAGTTCAGTGTGTCTAAACCACTTGTAATTCGGTGTTTGGGAGTGTTTATAATGTCTTTCATCCAAAAGAGGCGCATTTCAATTTTCTACCATTGACTTATAATGGGGAGGTCGCAAAATTGACCTGACCTTAGGTCATCAATATCAAAATTCTGAGATATACATTTTGTACATGCTATTGCTCTTAGCAATCGCTGAAAGTTTCAAAGCGATCGGTCACTTGATGTAGCTATGACAGACATTGAAAGTTTTTATGAGGTGAGGTCACTTCAAGTGACCTGGTGACCTGACCTTGAATGACCTTGGTCTGAAATTTTCACAACATGTGTAGAATTGATGTATGATAAGGTGTACCAAAAACGGCGGCGCTCCGCGCCGCCGTTTTTGAGATATTCGTGAAAAACCACAAGGGGGGGTGTTCAAACACCCCCCCCCCAGCAGGGCGCGGGTTATATTCATATGCAGGCCCTCTTGCAGTACTTGTAAAGAACTTATGCAGCCAGGGCCGCTTTCTGTGAGAACCGTATACTGAAAACGCGTATTTACAAGCTCTGGTCTATTCCATCATCTCTGTATCATGTTTGCTTCGGTATACCTACCAGACACTTGGCATGCGCTGCGCCTATCGTCGACAAGTGGCTACAGCCCATTCTGGGTCTTCCTTGTGTTGGTTGGAACACCTTCTGCCTCTCTGTTCGCCAGTTCTTGGGAGAGCAAACTGCAGTTTTTCTCGCTGTCTGTACCATTCGTATCCATTTTCTGCATTAATGAGCATCACCTTTGAGTGATCGGACAAAGCAGTGGGCCTATCAGATTAAAACAAAAAAAATAAGAAGGCGTCTCAAAGCTCTCTCTGAATTTGATTTAGCTCTGTGTTGCCTTCGGTGCCTGTGTTGCCTTCAATCTCAATGCAGGCCAATAGCCAATATTCTTTTTTTTCAACGAGCAGCTTCTTGTGAAACCATTCGGGCTCCACCACGGAAAGAAAAAGTCTGATTAACAATATTATTCCCGGGATTAATTTCTGTTATACCGACGTTTTACTTAAAAAAACTGAAATCACGCGCACGTTTAGAGACAGCCCTCCGATGCTGCAAAAATTACTCGTGCTATCAAGATTTAACCATACTTTTTTAACATGCGTGAACGGCGCAAAGTCGTTATAATGCCCATTAATCAAGATCGATATGCCCAGATATGTTCGATATGCCCAGAGTTCTAAGTTTGTGGGGGACAAGTTAACCCGGCAGTTGCTGGGGTATTTCGCCACCCACCGTTTGCTGGGGGGGGGGGGGCGTTAAACGCCCCCAGCCGATAACTCGAGAACCAATAGGCGCAGCGAAACGCACGAGGCGGCAAACGAAAGAGCGCGACGAGACGCTTCAGATGAGTACTTTTAAGTTGAATTTTGAGGTCACAGGTCGGGTCAAGGTCAGGTCAAACACCTGAAATCGGGCTTTCAGTAGCATGGACTTCAGGGCTTCGCAATGGGCGCCTCTCGTCATAAACTCTGTCAAAACGGTGCACAATCCATCATATAAGGCCTGCAAGAGTGTCACCTCCATGTAGGGGTCAGTCAAGCATAGGTCAGGGTCAAGGTCAGGTCAACCGGGTAGGCACATATCCCCGAAAATCAAAACTGATATTCGCAGCCTGTGACACATGTTTTATGGGTAATTTGGGGCGTAGAACACGATGGTGACATTCATTTTATCATATGTGTACGTTGTTGGCTCAAAAAGTTCAATTTAAGAAATTCATATATCATGGTCGTGAAGTAGTCACGAGAAATTGCCAAGATTCAGTTCAAGATTTTGGAAAATGCGGAACGATAATCAATAATCGGAGATAGCCATTTGATTGTTCATGGTATTGGCAGTCTAATGGCGTTTACGGCATGTCTATATGTCTGTTCTGTGATTTTATATGATTTTTTGAACATATGCCGTTTTTGGTCGAAAACTTAGAAATTATGACGTCACTAAAACCTCGATATCTCAAAAATTTTCCGACCAATTTTTTTGAAACTTTGTCACAATAAACTTCAATCAATTCCCTACAGGTACCCAAAATTTGGCGCGCCTGCGGCGCGCCGTTTTTATGCTATGGCCCGGCAAAAAAAGTGGGGGCGTTTAACGCCCCCCAGCAACTCGCGGGTTAATTCGGACGGACACCAGAGTGCAATGGAGTCACCCGCGGATGACTCCGTCTGGTGTGGTGTCGGGGTGCACTGAGTCGGCAGCGAGTCCGAACCCACCCGTCACCAGAGACGCGCCGTCCCGTCAGCGCCCGTGTGCAAGGGTCGGCAATCTAGGCCGTACCTACGGGGTGGCGTTCCGAGCGACTGGTCTCCGTCCGGCGCGGCCGCCTCCGAGGTCGGCTGGGCCGCGCCCCGGGCTATCGGCCGGCCGGCACACACCGCTCGGGCCGCCTGACCGCCCGGTCAGTGAGTGACGTCACGAGCGGCGGCCAGAATAGCGGGCGCGCTTACATCTAACAATAAACAACAGGGGCTGAGTCGCTGACAACAAGTAACATTCTCCCCATCTTGAAATGCACGCTGCATTTCAACAACTTCCACACAAACAAAATTAAACATCATCTTCTCATAGGTACTCAAAAGAGAAGTCAGGCACTCCCCATCGTATCACATCCCACTACCACTCGGTTGGTCCGTACGTGAGTCCATCGCCATCACGCGCGCACTGACGTCGGTGTCGCTTACGCCTCTGGTTTAAGCGTCAGCCACACCGGGAATGATCCAGCGTCCGCCACTTTTTCATAGCCGTCCCGATTTAAATGGATGCCGTCTTGCTGGTACCACCGGTCACAGCCCATAAGGCCATGGCGTTTGCGCCCCATCTTGCGGGTTAAGGCCCGCCCCAGTGGCAAGACACGGGCGACCGGATCCAGCTGGGCCTTGAGGAGTGTCCGCTCCAGATGGTAGGCGGCGGTGGCGTCCCCATCCACCAGCTCCAGAACTGACATGGCGAAGTGGTCAGAGTCTGATGGCAAACAAAACACTCCGTCAGATGTGTGACACAAGGTGGGTCAAGCAAACAAAACACTCTGTCAGATGTGCGACACAAGGTGGGTCAAGCAGTGGGCATCAGACAAATGTTAATCCATGGGCACTTGTAAGGGAAAATCGGTAACGCTAGTCGGCAGCGATGCCGAACTGTAAAGGCAACGATGTGAGTCATATAAGTGGGCAATATAAGTTCTGAGAGCGGCATATTTCAAATAGCTGTGATTTACATAAGCGGAGAGCTATCTCCGTCTCTAGTCACTCTACCTCTCGCTGCCATTTGCTCAGTGTATGGATTCCAGCAGCGTCAAGCGCCGGACCGTAAGCCTATGAGGGCACGCTGCAGGTAGTGTTAAGAGGAGGTTTTGACCGGTATCCAAGTAGTCATTAAGACTGATACCCGTGCCGTCCTTTTCCGAGCCATCAAAGACTATCCGAAGCTTCCCATTGCGGTGGAGTCCACGATGTGGAAGGTAAAATGCGTGCGAAGGGTCGTTTTCAGTCTTCAACGCTTGGGTCGGCGCGGGGACTATCCCGTCACCAGCCCCAGGCTGGTTTGGGCCCGCTGGTGCTGTTGTAGCCGCCCGGTCACGACTCTTCTCACACACAGTGCCAAAAGATTGACTGTGAGTGTCTTCTTTTGAGTCGCCTTGGGACTCAGGTGGACTCACTGTGGGCTCCCCATCGTGACAGTTGTTCCTGGGTGGCACCTCATTGGAACTATAATCGAATGGTGGTATGGGTTCAATGATAGAACTTGCCAACAAGTCAGTGAGTTGGGTCTCGTACTGGACAACAGCCTCTTCACCTAGTCTGCCCGTCATACGGGATGTGCGCGCCTTTGTAGCGTCAAAGTTGGAGATTGGTCTGGCATCTGACCTCCACGTCAGCCCCATCTGGTACCGTCCCTCTGATTCGTTCCACGTCGGCTTGGGTAGATCAGGTTCTGCGACGGCGTCTTTCTCTGGTATGATTCCGATGGTTTCAAGATCCCACATCTTCTCCATGCAGAGCAGAGACCATGGTAGGTGTGATGGTCTGACTGGTCTGAGCGGTGGTCTCGGTGGTGGCCGTGCAGCACGTAACCAAAGACAGTGTCGATGGCTCGAAGTCTTTCGTCAAGTTCGATCTGATCCCAGAGGATAACGTCGTACAGTTGGTCAATGCCGATGAGTATGTCGACTGGTCCACTTCTGAAGTCATCAGCCATCTTTTCGGGTAGCTGAAGAGAGTCGGGATAGTCGCTGCTGGATGACAGCGCTGAGCAGAGCCGATCTGTACTGTACAGCTCAAGTTGTACTGGGTCGTCTCCGAATCGGCTTTGCAGGTTGATCTGGACCCGATGGTATGACCGAGGCTCTTCCAGCTTTTCCTGAAAACCCACACATGCGAATGTGTCAGTTCTCAGGATCGGAAGACCGAGATCCTCTGCCAGAGATGTCCTCACATAAGAGGTGTCTGATCCGCCATCCAATAGCACTCGTACCAGCCGGTGTCCTTTCGGGCCTGAAGCTTTTACCAGGGCGGTTTGGAAGAACTGATTGTTGTGCCGGCTGATGGCATTGTAGCGACAGCTTTGTGGTGTTGAGTTCAGGTCAGTCCTTTGAGATGAGTCGACTGTTGGGCTGGTTGCAACCATTGATGGCTGAGGAGATGAAGACGGGAATGCATGGGGAGCTATCCCCGTTAAACTCTTTGGGATTTGAGGAGGTGGAGACGGGAATGCATAGGGAGCTATCCCCGATGCCGAAGGTGCTGTTGATGTCTCCCGTTCCCCGCGATGTAGAGATGAGTGATGATGCTCCTGACACAGTGGACAACGTCTGCTTTGACAGTCTCGAACTCGATGAGTTCCAAGGCACTGGAAGCAGAGTCCAGCCCTCTTCACGACGCTCCATCGATCCTCTGGTTTCATTCGGTGGTACTGGTCGCATTTTGCAAGGCCATGTTGTCCCTGTCCACACGCTTGGTACCTCCATTTAGGCTTAGTCACCATCTGAACCCGTTGAGAACTCAGCGTGCTAGTAGCTGACTTAGTGGGTGACTGGTGAGAACTTTCTGCATGGTTTGGCTTTCCCCTCTGACATGGGACCTGGGAGGCCTCTTCACGCAAGTTCATCTCCTCGTGGAGGTAGATCATGAAGCGGGAGAACTCTGATGACCCCTCCTCAGTAGGGGCTGTTTTACGAGATCTGGCCCACTGCATCCTCCATGTCTCAGGGATTTTGCCCTTCATCACCGGTAGTAGCAGCTCGCCATAAGAATCGGAGGGCGTGTCGAGGGCGTCCAGTGCTCGAACGTTTGCGTTGAGGTCGTCTATGAGACGCCGCAACCCTCTCAGGTCATCAGGATTGGACACGGCAGGCAGAGCAAGCAAATTTGCCATCAGTGTGTCCTTTCTGATACCGTCCTTTCCGAATCGGTCTCTGAGAATGTCAATAGCTACCTGGTAGTTTTTGTCGGTTGTGGCGAATCCCTGAATGGACCTGGCGGCTTCTCCCGTCAAGTGTCCTCTCAGAAAGACGAACTTTTCAATGTTGGAATAGCTAGCATTGCGGTGGACCGCAGATGCATAGAGCTCCCAGAATTCAGGCCAGGCAAGCAGGTCGCCGCTGTATTTAGGGAGGTGTAGGTCAAGTTTGAAACTGCCGCGCTCAAGGCCCTAGCCGCGCTGATCCACACTGGGCTGAGGTGCGTCTGTCTTATCCAGTCTTTCCAGACGCCTTTTGGATTTGAAGATCGCTTCTTCAAGCTCAGAAACGTGGCTAGAGTCATCGGGGACCTCAAATTGTTGTAAGGCCTCTCCTAGCTGCTCCAGCGTCGATAGCTGTTTCTCGCCTTGGTGTATCAGGTAAGCAAGGTCGTCGGAATCAACATCAGACGCCTGGTACGCGGCTTTCAGCTTATGAAGACCTTTGGTCGCCTTGGCTCGCTCTCTGGACCGATTTTGTTTCAACGTCTCGACCTTTTGTGCCTCCGACATGGCTCCGCTATTCGATATGGTAATGGAAAATGATAACCGAAACAACAAACCTAGACCAAAGGAATTGAAATGCTACGCAATTGGTAATAGGAGAAAACGATATCCGATAAGACAAAGCTAAACCATAGGATACAGTTATCCGGCTCCAGGAGGACTATGTTGAGATATTCTGGCTGGTAAGTGGACTGTATGTGTACCTACTGTGTCTGAAAAACGTTGGCCGAATTACGTTATAAAAAATATGGTATGACGGCCGCTAGGCCGGTCGAGGCCCTCTCCCAGATGCAATATGACACGAGTTAATTGTATTCACCGTGAGCACAACGGTAGAGAAGAACAAGATATACGGTGCCAAAAATTAACAGTGCACAACGAGGAACTATAATGCCCAATAATCAAGATCGATATGCCCAGATATGTTCGATATGCCCAGAGTTATAAGTTTGTGGGGGACAAGTTAATTCGGACGGACACCAGAGTGCAATGGAGTCACCCGCGGATGACTCCGTCTGGTGTGGTGTCGGGGTGCACTGAGTCGGCAGCGAGTCCGAACCCACCCGTCACCAGAGACGCGCCGTCCCGTCAGCGCCCGTGTGCAAGGGTCGGCAATCTAGGCCGTACCTACGGGGTGGCGTTCCGAGCGACTGGTCTCCGTCCGGCGCGGCCGCCTCCGAGGTCGGCTGGGCCGCGCCCCGGGCTATCGGCCGGCCGGCACACACCGCCCGGGCCGCCTGACCGCCCGGTCAGTGAGTGACGTCACGAGCGGCGGCCAGAATAGCGGGCGCGCTTACATCCAGTGGCGGTCGCAGGGGGGGGGGCCATCAGGGCCATGGCCCCCCCCCCAAAGCCAAATCAGGGGGGGCCATCATATCATTTGGCCCCCCCCCCCAAACAACCGATGGGCCCCCATGGCCGTATGGGGCCCTGGCCCGTATTCGATTGTCACGAGGCTCGAGAAACCCACGCCAGCTATTAACAGCTCCCATACCAGTCTTTGAGGGTCCTACACTGACCTCTGAGGGCCCTTCAGTGGCGGTCAAGCGTCCACATTGACCGCTGAGGACCCACATTGACCTCTGAGGGCCCTCCACTGGCCTTTGAGGGCCCCTAAACCGGCCTCAAGGGCCCAACCGGCGTCTGAGAGCCTCACACCGGCCTCTGGTGGCCTCATTTCTGTCTCTCGAGTCCCAAGACTAGACTTTAAGTGTCTCTGAGGGCCCCGCACTGGATTCTGAAGACCCGATGCCGGCCTCTAAGAGCCCGCATCGGCCTCTGGGGGCCCATCTTGGCCTTTGAGGGCCCTCCGCTGGTCTCTGGTGTCCAACGCCGGCCCATGCCGGCCTTTTAGGGCCCCACACTGACCTCTGAGGGCCCCATGCTGGCTGGCCTGTAAGGACCCACATTAGCCTCTGAGGGCCCCCGCACTGGATTCTGAAGACCCGATGCCGGCCTTTAAGAGCCCGCATCGGCCTCTGGGGGCCCATCTTGGCCTTTGAGGGCCCTCCGCCGCTGGTCTCTGGTGTCCAACGCCGGCCCATGCCGGCCTTTTAGGGCCCCACACTGACCTCTGAGGGCCCCATGCTGGCCTGTAAGGACCCACATTAGCCTCTGAGGGCCCCCGCACTGGATTCTGAAGACCCAATGCCGGCCGCTCAGGGCCCGCATCAGCGTCTGAGGGCCCATGGCTTGGCCTTTGAGGGCCCTCCGCTGGCCTCTGGGGTTCAACGCCGGCCCATGCCGGTCTTTTAGGGCCCCACACTGACCTCTGAGGGCCCCATGCTGGTCTGTAAGGACACACATTAGCCTTTGTGGGCCCCGCACTGTATTCTGAAGACCCGATGCCGGCATCTAAGGGCCCGCATCATCCTCTGAGGGCCCATCTTGGCTTTTGAGGGCCCTCTGCTGGCCTCTGGGGTCCAACACCGGCCAATGCCAGTCTTTTAGGGCCCCACGCTGACCTCTGAGGGCCCGTGCTGGTCTGTAAGGACCCACCTTAGTCTCTGAGGGCCCGCACGGGCTTCTGAAGACCCGATGCCGGCCGCTCAGGGCCCGCATCGGCGTCTGAGGGCCCATCTTGGCCTTTGAGGACCCTCCGCTGGCCTCTGGGGTCCAACACCGGCCCATGCCGGTCTTTTAGGGTCCTATTCTGACCTTTGAGGGCCCCATGCTGGCCTGTAAGGGCTCACATTAGCCTCTGAGGGCCCCCCACACTGGATTCTGAAGACCCGATGCCGGCCTCTAAGGGCCCGCATCGGTCTCTGAGGGCCCATCTTGGCCTTTGACGGCCCTCTACTGGCCTCTGGGGTCCAACGCCGGCCCATGTCGGTCTTTTAGAGCCCCACGGTAGCCTCTGAGGGCTCCATGCTGGCCTGTAAGGACCCACATTAGCCTTTGAGTGCCTAATTCGGTCTCTGATGGTCTCAAACTGCCCTTTGCAGGCCCTGTACTGGTCTCTGATGGCCCTAAACTGGCCCCTATGGGCCCAAACCAGCCTCTAAAGGTCCCACACCGGCCTTTGATGGCCCTATTATGTTCTCTGGGGGGGGGGGGGGGGCTCAAGCCTTACCTTTGGGCGTCACGCACTTGCCTCTGAAGGCCCACATCAGCCTCTGGGGCCCTACCTGGGGCCTTTGAGGCC
Source organism: Amphibalanus amphitrite (assembly GCF_019059575.1). NCBI lineage: Eukaryota > Metazoa > Arthropoda > Thecostraca > Balanomorpha > Balanidae > Amphibalanus > Amphibalanus amphitrite. The sequence goes on from NW_024882904.1 coordinate 143,921, forward strand.
CTTCGCTGACCCTTGGGTCCAACGCCGGCCTCTGGGGGGTCTGACACCGTACTCTAAGGGCCCCATTGCAGCCTCTAGGCGATAGGTATCGCCGAAGCGCTATCGATGGGCCCATAAGTGTAGGAACCATGGGTGCAGTGGGCGCAATTGCACCAACAATAATTCTGCAGTGGGTGCAGACAATGTATTCTGCATCCACAGTAATCTGGAACAAAACCCCTTTTCTCAGCAACACTACTTTCCATGCAGCACGACAAATTTAGGATATTTGGCCCACTATCCATCTTCCGAAGTATTGGCTACTGTAATGGCCTTCAAAACTTACATTTGTGTTCAAGTAAAAACAAAAAAAGATGAAACGGAACACATGTGATTGAACAGTGAACAGATACCGATGACCCACTGTCAAAAGTTCTAGCACGATGATCTTAGAAAATGGCAAAGTTAGCCGCGCCGCCTTTACTTTTGCGGTAGTCCATTCACAGTTGCGTGAATTATTGACAATATCAATGTTTCAAAATGTACTTATCGGTACCTTTTCGACATGGTACACCCTCAAAGCTCGCATTTCGCAATGAGCCTCCTCTCGGGTGCCGCTCACTACCCCCCCCCCCCCCCCCCGCTTCACCGGCCATGGCCTGGATTTCTGCACCCGTGCACTACGTCCGTGGGCCCCTTTAAGCTAGCACCGGGCCCCCCGGGTCAGCGCAGGGGCCCCTTTGACAAGTTGCCCCCCCCCCCAAACTCCAAGTCTGCGACCGCCCCTGCTTACATCTAACAATAAACAACAGGGGCTGAGTCGCTGACAACAAGTAACATTCTCCCCATCTTGAAATGCACGCTGCATTTCAACAACTTCCACACAAACAAATTAAACATCATCTTCTCATAGGTACTCAAAAGAGAAGTCAGGCACTCCCCATCACAATCATCAATCAAAACGAGAATCATCAATGAATCATGAACAATCAAATGGCTATCTTCGATTATTGATTATTGTTCCGCATTTTCCAAAATCTCGATAGGCGTTATCACAAGTGTATTCGCGGCCATTGGGGCGACGTAAGAAAAGAAGAAAACAACTGGCCCCAAGAACTTTAAATTATCAATTAGCATGCACATTTTCCTTGATATGTAGAGGATTTACCATTAATTGTTAGAGAAAATTGCATTTAAAATCTTCCATTTATGCTTTTTTTCATCGTTTGCACAGTATGTTCTTTTACTAAGCTAGAAACACTAATTAGAAATAGTTCCCGCATCATCAAGAACAATAGGGAAGGCTTGAAGTGAATACAATAATCTAAACGGTTTTGTAATCCATGTGAAGACACTTCTAAAAATGCCTGTAGAAATATTAAAGGCAAAAGTTCAACTTTTTCACAAGACGGATGGCTATAAACCTATTCAACGTGTGACAACTCAGCCGGTATTTCGTCGCCTAAAGCCCAGCTTTCCCTAGTGACCGATAGAGGCGCTGCTATCGATGTCCGCCCGTGCCGCCTAACGTTGAACTGAATCTTGGCAATTTCTCGTGACTACTTTTTTTCTTATACACCGCCACCCATTAATAGGTGACCAGGAGTGCCCCCACCCTCGAACCCAACGACACACAGAACCTTGCGTTAACACCAAAAAAAAACAAAAACAAAAAGAAGCAATGTCGTGGCACTCCCTGCTAAGAAATGGAGAAAAAACATAAAAGTAAACCAAGAAGGCAGCAAGGAATTAGGCAAGGCTCAGTAAAAAGTCAGAAAGTAGTCAATGTGCTCATAAGCCACTGACTGGCCCCCCACTACGATCCCGAAATGAATGTCTATATAAGAAAGGCATGCAGACATGGGGCAGACAAGAAAGGAGGGATTAGGCATTGAGTGAAATAACCAAGACATGCAATATACTTTCATACTCAAGAAGTTTTTCAACGGGTAGGTGAGGCTCTGGTCAGGTTCACGCAGAGGTCATTGTTAAAGGGACTATCCCACCTTCAACATGGGGTTTGAGTTGAGATAGCCAAGTTTGCGGCGAGGTTCAGAAACCACTATCTATCTAGGTTGCAACCCCCGCAGCCTCTTGGTGTTGAAGAAATTCGTTCCCTTCATTTGAAAATGGGCCTTGTACAAGGCCCTATCTTCAACATGGAGCGACCGTTAGTGTGACGTCACCTCGTTTAGTCATTCTGATTTAAATGGGTTTGTTCGTTGAAAAATCGCTTAAAACTTGGTCTGAACTTTGTTGTGGTGCCTACAGATGCAGAGTAAAAAGAATCAGCTTTATGACAGTCATGTGGCCTGGGGAAGGAGGTAATTTTGGGCTGTGACGTCACATATTTGAAAGTTTGTGTTTGGAATATGGGAAGCCTAAGATGTTTAATGAAAAATAAATGCCAGAACCGTGTTCCTGGTCATCCAATCTATAAAGTCGGGCACAATTTAACTGGTTGTAACAACATTTTAGAAGGTGGGATAGTCCCTTTAAAGCACAGGATGGCTCTCAGCTAAGCGGAGCTTGCTGCCGAGAGGCCCTCTTGCCTCTAACATCATCTGTGGGTGACTATTTGGTACTATTTTGTATTATGTTGTGTTATTTTGTGTTATATTAAGTATATACTTCATGTGATAAGCTTCAACATAAAGTACTATATGGCTTAACTGTATGCGTATACAATACATTTATTGTAAGTTATTGTATTTATTAGCAATGTGCGTATTTATTTGCTAGGTGACTGTTTTGAGGTATTTTGTATTATTTTGTGCTATTTTTTGTTATATCCACTATATGTGATAAACTCTCCCATCACACAGAGTAAGATGTAGTTGCTTTTAGTATTCCGCAATTATTAGTTGCTTTGATGTTTCTTTGATTTTCTAATTTGATACTCGTTCAGTTTTGGCATGTGGAAAGAGTGGAGTTATCATAGCATTCCAAATTATTGGACCAATCCATGTAATCGTATGGGTGCGGTAAAGTTTGGCAGTAAACGGCTCAAGGAAGTGTTTAACCCGGCAGTTGCTGGGGTATTTCGCCACCCACCGTTTGCTGGGGGGGGGGCGTTAAACGCCCCCAGCCGATAACTCGAGAACCAATAAGCGCAGCGAAACGCACGAGGCGGCAAACGAAAGAGCGCGACGAGACGCTTCAGATGAGTACTTAAAAGTTGAATTTTGAGGTCACAGGTCGGGTCAAGGTCAGGTCAAACACCTGAAATCGGGCTTTCAGTAGCATGGACTTCAGGACTTCCCAATGGGCACCTCTCGTCATAAACTCTGTCAAAACGGTGCACAATCCATCATATAAGGCCTAAAAGAGTGTCAGCTCCATGTAGGGGTCAGTCAAGCATAGGTCAGGGTCAAGGTCAGGTCAACCGGGCAGGCACATATACCCGAAAATCAAAACTGATATTCGCAGCCTGTGACACATGTTTTATAGGTAATTTGAGGCGTAGAACACGATGGTGACATTCATTTTATCATATCTGTACGTGTTTGGCTCAAAAAGTTCAATTTAAGAAATGCATGTATCATGGTCGTGAAGAAGTCACGAAAAATTGCCAAGATTCAGTTCAAGATTATGGAAAATGCGGAACGATAATCAATAATCGAAGATAGCCATTTGATTGATCATGGTATTGGCAGTCTAATGGCGTTTACGGCATGTCTGTATGTCTATTCTGTGATTTTATATGATTTTTTGAACATATGCCGTTTTTGGTCGAAAACTCAGAAATCATGACGTCACTAAAACCTCGATATCTCAAAAAATTTCCGACCGATTTTTTTGAAACTTTGTCACAATAAAGTTCAATCAATTCCCTACAGGTACCCAAAATTTGGCGCGCCTGCGGCGCGCCGTTTTTATGCTATGGCCCGGCGAAAAAAGTGGGGGCGTTTAACGCCCCCCCCCCCCAGCAACTCGCGGGTTAACTCTTCTGTTTTCTCTATGGGTGGGGATAGCAGGATGGAAAAGAGATTTAATTGATGATGGTGCATTTCCATTGAGAACATTATGCATGACAGCTATTGTTTGTTGTTTAGGAATATCTTCTAGCTTAAGGATTTTATGTTTTGCAAATAAAGGACTGCTGTGAGTAAGCCTCGGTTTATCATCAATAATTCGAATATTTTTTTTTCTGGAGGTTTACAAGTTTCGCTAAGTGTGTTTTCGGGGAGTGTCCCCATAGTAAGCAGCAATAGTTAAGATATGGCAAAATCAAAGCATTATATAACATGAGTCTGTGTTTTTGTTTCAGGAAGTATCTAGAGCGATTGATGATTCCGATATTACGGCTTACAATTTTTGAGGTGTGCATGATGTGACTACTCCATTTCATATCGCTATCAATAAGGACACCAAGGTATCTTATTGTTTGCGATTCTTCAATTTTTGTTCCATTCAGCTCAACATTAATTGTGGGTTTGGTTGTATGGTTGCAATATAGCTGAAAGCAGGTTTTGTTAGCATTTAACCCGCGCACCGACGGGGGGGGCGGATATCCGCCCCCCCTGAGGTTTTTCGCGGATAGCGGGAAAACCGCGGCGCGTAGCGCCGCGAAATTTGGTATGACTATTCTCTCATCAATTTTACACATGGTGTGCAAGTTTGAACCTCCTAACTTTTAAGGTCAGGTCACCAGGTCACTTTGAATGACCCAACCTCAAGTCACTTTTTTGCAACTTTGTCACCGTGCCAGAGCTACAGTAGATGTCGGAGGCCTTTGAAAGTCGCAGGATGTTATAAGGTCATTAGTAGCTACAATTTGTATATCTCGGAATTTTGATGTCGGTGACCTAAGGTCAGGTCAATTTCGCGACCTCCCCATTATAAGTCAATGGGGGAAAAATCAACTCCCTGTTTTTACCACTAAAACGGGTCGGAATGGCCCCATATACCATACATGACTTCACATACGATCAACCTTCACTACCTTGAGGTCTGTTTTGCTGTTGGGCAGCTGTAAGGTCATGTGACGTCATCAAAGGTCACCAAAGGTTTTTTGCCAATAACTCCTTACAGGAACAAGATACAGCCGCGCGGATGGTCTCATTGTGTTCAGCTCGTCAAGACGCATCGAATGATATACATGATGACCTCGAGGTCACGTGACCTGAGGTCAACCTTTGACCTTGACCTTTCGAGGTCAACATATATATATATCATTCGATGCGGCTTGACGAGAGGATCACGATGATGCCCTTAGTTTGTTCCTATCTTGATTACTTCGAAAGTTATTCGAGAAAAACCCTCTCCATATCTAGCGCCGCCATTTTGACTTTTTCGACCCCTGTGACGTCATCTTTGACCTGACCTGAAAATGACCTTAGTAAAAATTGTAGACCTTGTCCGTGCGTATCCGATGCCGTTTACCGCTTGTCGCTATCTTGCTTCGTTCTCGAGATCTCAGGGGGGGGGCGGTCATCCGCCCCCCCCCCGTCGGTACTAAGTTGGCGCAGACCCCCGTCGGTGCGCGGGTTAAAGATAATTGATTAACATCTAGCCATTTACACACTTTTGGGAGTTCCTCATTCAAGAGTGATTGTAGCTCATTTGATGAATGTGCTTGGAAAAGAAGTGTTGTATCATCAGCATAGAAAAAAGGCGTGAAGTTAGAGGAAATTTTAGGAATATCATTGATGAAGAGGATGAAAAGGAGTGGCCCAAGTATAGAGCCTTGTGGCACACCGATTTCTTTTTTTTTCAGGCTAGATCTAGCATCTCTAAATTTGACGTATTGATGCCTGTTTGATAGATATGATTCAATAATGAGGAAAAGTTTATCTGACTACTCCACGACCATGATACATGCATTTCTTAAATTGAGCCTTTTTAGGCAAATACGTACATATATGAAAAAATGAATGTCACCATCGTGTTCTACGCCCCAAATTACCCATAAAACATGTGTCACAGGCTGCGAATATCAGTTTTTATTTTCGGGGATATGTGCCTGCCCGGTTGACCTGATCTTGACCCTGACCTATGCTTGACTGACCCCTGCATGGAGCTGACACTCTTGTAGGCCTTATTTGGTGAATTTTGCACCGTTTTGACAGTTTATGACAAGAGGCGCCCATTGCGAAGTCCTGAAGTCCATGCTACTGAAAGCCCGATTTCAGGTGTTTGACCTGACCTTGACCTGACCTGTGACCCCAAAATTCAACTTTAACCCGCGCCCCAGTGGCGGTCTCAGCCAACTTCGCCCTAGTGTGGGGGGGGGGCATATGTTACCACCCACCTCTAACTCAAAAACTAAGAGGGCTAGAAAGACGCGGTAAAAAGCAGTCGACAGCTCTCAATGCGTACGTTTGAAAGTATTTTGGTCATTTTCATCTTAGAGCAATATTGAGGTCACTGTAGGTCATCAAAGGTCAAAATTTGCCAAATGTCATTATATTTCTCAGAACACATGCCGCTATCTCAGGAACTATGGTAGCTAGAAAAACGCATGAAAGAGCAATCGATAGCTTTTGAGCTCTTCTTTTGAAAAGGTCATTATCAATATTTACCTCAGGTCAACGTTTTAGCCTCCAGAGGGCAATAACTCCAAAAATAACTGTTTTTTTCGCAAAGTGTTTTTCGACAATAACTTTCGACTTCAAAAAGCCACGACATTTATATTGCCAGAATCGTGTTCCCCTCGCCGAGACGCGTCGAATGTACTATAATTTGACCTTGAAAGGTCAACTTGAAAATTTGACCTCAGGTCAAGGTCATGACCTGACCGGAAAAGGTCATGTTGCATATCAGTCGATGCGTCTCAACGAGACAAACACAATGAGACCATCCCCAGCGTCCTATCTCTTTCCAATTGCGAGTTATTGGCAAAAAACTGTTTGTAGCCTCAAATGACCTCGGATGACCTTTCTAGAGGCTATCAGCAAAAATGACACCTTGGTCATCACGAGTGGACTAAATCATTGTGATTCTGAAATATTTGGACTGTTCCTATGCGTACACACGGATCTAGAGGCATTTTCATTTTTCTCCATTGACTTGTAATGGTAAGGTCACGCCACTGACCTGACCTTAGGTCACGGATATAAAAAATCCGAGATATACAAATTGTAGGTGCCCATAACATCATGCAATCCACCAAGTTTGAAACCTTTCTGACAAACACTGCACGCTGGACAGGATTGCAAACTTTTTTAGGCTTGGTCAGTTAACTTGACCTGGTGACCTGACCTGACATGACCTGGGGTCAAAAATTTCACACATTGTCCAAAATTGAGGTACCAAAGGCTACCCCAAGCGGCGCGGCGCTACGCGCCGCGGTTTTATATTCACACGCGAAAAACGCGACAGGGTGGTAACATATGCCCCCCCCCCCCCCTCCACTGGGGCGAAGGTTAAAGTACTCATCTGAAGCGTCTCGTCGCGTCGTTCTTTCGTTTGCCGCCTCGTGCGTTTCGCTGCGCCTATTGGTTCTCGGGTTATCGGCTGGGGGCGTTTAACGCCCCCCCCCCCCCCAGGCAAACGGTGGGTGGCGAAATACCTCAGCAACTGCCGGGTTAATAGGTCGAATAATTGCCTCTGAAACTTCACACGCCAGGGCTCTTATAGCCACACATCGGCACCTGTATGGCTTCTTCATACCAGCGACTCGTAAGGCCCGCTCACCGGCACATCCGATGGCCGCCCACTGGTGACTCTGAGGGCCCCCGTCGGCATCCCAGAGTAATACGCCGGTCTTCAAGGGCTCCGCAGGTCTACTGAAGGCACCACACAAGCTCTTCAATAGTCTTGTTGAGCTCCATTGTGTCCCTTACCTGCCCGGGCCTGAGACTCCATTTCAGCGCACTTCATAGCCCCACCCCGGCACCTGTAGGGGCTTCGAACCGACAGAACCGACGACTCTGGGGGCCGCACTCTGTCGTACAAAGCCCTGCCCCTGAGTACCCTATACCGATCTATCATAGGACCAACACCGGCGCATCCGACGGCCACCCACCGGCGAATCTGCGGGCCCATACTGCCGTCTGCCGAGTCCCGCGGATATCCGCCACTGCCACCCGTGGGTAGTCACAATCGCAGCTTGAATGTAGTCTGTTAACCTAACCTGAACTTACGTAATTTACCTCGATTCAATTTTAACCATTTGTGCCTTTTTTCATTCGATCATGATCTTCTCGCATTGTATTTCAATAGCCGCGCCCGCCGAGCGGTCCCGCGGCGGCGCCGGCCGGCTGTGCTAAGATTCCTTTACTACTCAGGCTGGTTCACCATAGACCCGGGAACAGGGGGGGGGGGGGGACAGCGGGGGCGCTTGCCGCCCCCCCCCCCCCCCCCAACTTTAGAGCCGAGGGGGCGGCGCCCCCTCAACATTGAGGCAGCGTGAAAGGATCTTTCCTCCCTTTTCCGGACTTCTTTCCTTCTTTAATTAAAATACTACTTTACTAAATAAATAAAATAAAATACTACTTCTTTCCTTCTTGTTTCCTTTATGCGTCTAAACATCAACACACGGCATTTTCCTAGCCATCTGAATGGTTTCTGCTGATACAGAACAGTATCGATTTGACAACATCTGCTATTGTCATCCCGCTTTGGTTTGGGCCTGACCTTGGCCATAAGTTTGGCAGGCCAAATTTTATACTGGACCATTTTGAGTCAACCTTGAGACATACATAACGTGCAACGGTGGTAAAATCGTTGCTTTATGTACCTGACACAGTTTACCCGCTCCGGGTGTGAGGGAGGGGTGTGGGGTAATGAGTGCACCGACTTGGCGCCCTCGGAGGGCCGGTATGGGATTAAAGCTCAGCGACACTAAGGGCTTGTGTGGTGCCTTCGGTTATCGGTAGCACCCTCAGAATCACCGGCGTAGGGGCGGGCCCTCAGAGCCGCCGGTAAGGGACCTTTAGAGGCACTGGTGTGGGGCCACCATGCAGGTGCCGGTGTGGGCGCTCAGAGGTGCTAGTGTGATTCTCTCAGAGGCGCCGGTGAGGGTCCTTACAGGCGTTGCTGTGGGCCCTCATAGACGCTGGTGTGGAGCCGTTACAGACGGGTGTGGGGTCTTTAGAGCTGTCAGCTGTTGACGCGAACCATCTACAACCCGGCAGGGGGTTCTCAGTGACCGTCACACAATACTACGCACAACACTACATTTGCCCCTCACAATAATAACGACGACCTGATCGCGTAAAGCGTGACACTCCGTCGCCCCCGACGGTTGGCGACTGCCGTTGCACTGCAGTGGACGCTGGAGGTGATAACGGCGACGCACGCTCTAGGGGTTCATCTGACGGGTCCACTTCCTCACTCGAGTCAGAATCAGTCCCATGACACGAAATACAGTCACCTCGACTCAGAGATGGTGCCCGCGACGGCACTCGACGGCGGACGTCGCGATCCGCCGGACACAGCGTCTCAGTGCCCCCGCCGATCCCGCGAGGCGCACCGCCCGCCTCCGTCTCTGACGGCTCCATCGACGGTGTCCACCTGGAGAGCCGCTCAGCGTGGATTCTGGTGCCGTCGTCCAGGCGGTACGAAGCCGGGCCCGTCTGTTGCACGATCTGTCGGCGACCTGAGAAACGAACATGCCCCTTTCGGGGCCGGGGCATCAGCTTATACCGCACCCAGTCTCCTACAGCGAAATCAGGAACACGAGCCCGGTTACGTGCATCCCACAACTTCTTCTGCGCCAGCTGCTTATCAGCCACGCGATCCCTCACAGCCTGGTCGTCAGACGAGCGACCGCTCTGCACGCCAGATCGGACATCAGCAGCCACCTCCAGCTTTGTTCGTAGCTGCCGACCGTGTAGCAGCTCCGATGGGCTCTTACCGGTAGTAGCATGAGGTGTTGCCCTGTAGTTCTGCAGAAACGTCTGCATGTACCTTCGTCGGTCGACGCCCTCCAAGTCCGCCATCTGCAGGGCCGCCTTGATGCTCCGGTTCATCCGCTCCACCGCTCCTGACCCTGCTGGATGGTAAGGAGACACGCGAATGTGACCAATGCCCATACTCTGGAGGTAAGTCGTGAACTTGTCTGACGTAAAATGCGTTCCGTTATCTGTGACAACTTCTTTAGGAAGTCCCTCTCGGGAGGCCACTACATCCATGAACTCGATCACTGCGTCACTTGATGGCTCCCTTGTGAATGCCATTTCGACCCACTTCGAATAATAATCAACCATCACGATGGCATACCTTTGATGCAGCGGTCCTTGCATCGGGCCGATGAAGTCGATGCCCAGCTTGTCCCAGGCAACATCCGGGAACGGGACTGGCATCAGCGGTGCTCTGCGTGACTTCACCGTTTTGTCAGACAGGGCGCATGCATCACACTCCTTCACGGCCGTCTCTACAGCAGCATCAAGACCTGGCCACCAGTACACTGCCCGCAGGCGCTGCTTGGTACGTATGATCCCCGGGTGGCTCTCATGTGCCAGGGCCACCAATCTCTCCCTCAGACACTCTGGTACTACCACCCGCTCTCCCTTGAAAATGAGGCCACCCATCAGACTTAACTCATCACGACATCGGAAGAATGGCTTCAATTCAGGTGGGACCTCACCTATGCGACTTGACCAACGTCGGGTGAGCTGCTCAGACAGCTTGACCAGCACCGGGTCGGACGCGACAGCATCGGCCAGTTCTCCGCTGCTCACCGCCGTCAGTCGTGAAGACAGCGAGGCAACCAGCTGAGACTCGTCGTCTTCCACTTCCACCGCTGGACCTGGTGCACGGGAGAGTCCATCAGCCGGGTTGAGCACCCCCTTCAGATGCTGGACTGAAAAAGAGTAAGTCATCAGCCGGCTAGCCCATCTTGACATACGCATTCCAGCACGTCCGATCCCATTCGCTGTGATCAAGGTGCGCAGCGCAGCATGGTCTGTTCTCAGGATAAAGTCTCGCCCCCAGAGGTACTTATGCCACTTTTCACATGCCCAGACACAGGCAAGTGCTTCCCTCTCCGAAACGCTGTAGCGCCTCTGCGTTTGACTCAATGTGCTTGATGCGAAACAGACTACTCGCTCACCTTCTGGGTGCATCTGAGACAAGACAGCACCGAGTCCCACGTCGCTGGCGTCGGTTGTGACGATCGTCTGAAGTGCCGGGTCGAACATCGCCAGCGCGTTCGACTGCAGGATGGCCTCAGTGACGTCCTTCAGCGCTGCCGACATCTCCGGCGTCCAGGCAAACTCCGGCGCGTCTTTGCGGAGCTGCCGTCTCAGAGGTTCAACCCGGGTGCTGTAGTTCTTGACGAACTTCGCGTAGAACCCTAGGGTTCCCAGGACTGACTGAAGCTTCTTCTTATCAGTCGGCTGCTGTAGGTCTCGAAGGCCCTGAACGCGCTCTTCAGAGACTGCCACCCCCTTCGGAGAAACTGCGAATCCAAGAAACTCAACCGATGAGACGCAAATCCTGCACTTGTCCCAGTTCAAGGTGATGTTTCTGGCCTGCATCCGCTCGATCACCCTCCTGAGACGCTGGTCGTGCTCCTCCTGTGATCTGCCAGATACAATCACGTCATCGAGATACACTTGAACGCCCTCCAGCCCTTCCAACACACATTCCATCATCTTTTGGAAGCACTGAGGCAGCGATTTCAGACCAAAAGGGCAACGTTTATATCTCCACACCTGTCCTTCATGAATGAATGCAGTCAGATCACGGGAGCTCTCGTGCAGCTCTAGTTGATGGTACGCAGCTTTCATGTCTAATGAAGAGAAGACAACTGCTCCCTGAAGACGGTCTAGCATTTCCTGCATATCTGGGATCGGATGACCGTTCGCGATCACTGCTTTGTTTACTTCAGTCAGATCAAGGCAAACTCGAAGCTTACCGTTCCGTTTACGGACGGCCACGATCGGAGAGAGCCACGGCGAGGTGTGTTTGCCGACCTTCTCGATCACACCCTGCTCCTCCAGCTCTTGCAGGTGCTTGGTGACGTCCTCCCTCACAGCGTAGGGCAGTGACCGCAGCTTCTTCTTCACAGGCTCCACGTCAGCCCGAAGCCTGACCTTGTGGACGAAGCCGTTGATTGCTGGGAGCTGGCTGGTCTGTTGGACAAGACAAACATCAGTTCCATTCTTCACAGTCACTCCAAGTGTCCTCTGCAGGTCTCTTCCTAGCAAGGGAATCTCAGCATCAGCTACATAGAACTCTCCTTCTGTCTGTCGACCACATGGGGTTGTTACTAAAGCGCTGAAGACTCCCTGCACGCTGATGCCCGCACCGCCATACGCTTCTAGCTTTACCGTGGCCCTGGTCAGCGGAAACTTACTCAAGGTCTCCCGATACAGCTGCGTGGGTATGATGCTGACTGCTGCACCTGTGTCCACCATCATCGACACGTCATGACCTCCAATGCCAACGGTGTACCACGGACAGTTCGAAGGCATGCTCTTTTGAACGGTAAGCACCTGTACTGCCCCCACCTGACGATCTTTAGCATCTGTGTCATTCCGCTTTGTACGACAGCAACGACTGAAATGACCTGTCTCATGGCATTTGTAACACTGCTTCTCTTTTGCAGGGCATCTCCTATCACCCGACCGGTGTCCTCTCCTACCACAGGCATAGCATGGACCGTACCGGAGGCTGCGAACGGGTTCACATACCTCTTCTTGCTGTTCAGCAGCTGGTCCGACTTCTGCTACCTGCGCAGCTGCTGGACCGGTTGATCCCTCTGCAGCACCTCTCAGGACGCCTCGCCGCTGAAGACCACGATCGACCGCCTCGGCGATGTCCTCCAGCTTCTCCAGGGTCAGGTTATCCTTCAAAAGAAGCTTGTCACGCAGCTGGTCAGACAGACATCCCTCAATGAACTGGTCTCTAACCATTTCGTCCCTCAGATCACCAAAGGAGCATCTTTGAACAGCTTCTTTCAAGTTTGCAAGATAGACGAGAGCTGTTTCTCCCGGCTGTTGAACACATCGTCTGAATCTTACCCTTTCAGTTCGTACATCAGCGTCTTTTACAAACAACTTCTCCAAGATCTTTACTGTACTGTCGTACATTGACGTGGGTTCATCCTTGATGTCAGCGTCTGACTCAACAGAAGACTCGACTGATTCAATCGCTCTGAACAGCCTACGGGCCTCTGTGCCAACGCAGTGCAATAACAAAGCCTTCTTCCTACCAGCTGGCCAATCATGCCATCCGCTAGCCTCACCATAGATCAGGAAGTCAGCGTACCACTGCTTCCACGGCAAAGTAGGCTTCTGACCCGCGATCGACAAGTACTCACTCGGTGGGGTTGCTTGAAACATCCTTGTCGCCAAAATGTAGTGTCGAGTCCTCCCGTGTGCTTCCGTCCAGTTCCACGTCCTTCAAACTCACTGTTTAGCCACCACCATGATATTAAAATAAGAACAAACGGCGATAACGTTACATAACAGACTCCAGCCCAGTGAGCTGGCTCGGCGTCTACCAGCCTCGGCAGCCGCTCCTCTGCTCTCGTGGCCGGTGTCAGACTGAGCGCCGCCGGCGCCGCACGACCCGTCAACGGTCAGCGCCGCCCAGTCACGCGGGCGGGGCTGCGTCATAACGTACAGTACGTCGTGAGCCGTCAGGCTTAGACCGAACTACGACGCTAGCGCGTCACACAATACTACGCACAACACTACACTACAATTTGTATATCTCGGAATTTTGATGTCGGTGACCTAAGGTCAGGTCAATTTCGCGACCTCCCCATTATAAGTCAATGGGGGAAAAATCAACTCCCTGTTTTTACCACTAAAACGGGTCGGAATGGCCCCATATACCATACATGACTTCACATACGATCAACCTTCACTACCTTGAGGTCTGTTTTGCTGTTGGGCAGCTGTAAGGTCATGTGACGTCATCAAAGGTCACCAAAGGTTTTTTGCCAATAACTCCTTACAGGAACAAGATACAGCCGCGCGGATGGTCTCATTGTGTTCAGCTCGTCAAGACGCATCGAATGATATACATGATGACCTCGAGGTCACGTGACCTGAGGTCAACCTTTGACCTTGACCTTTCGAGGTCAACATATATATATATCATTCGATGCGGCTTGACGAGAGGATCACGATGATGCCCTTAGTTTGTTCCTATCTTGATTACTTCGAAAGTTATTCGAGAAAAACCCTCTCCATATCTAGCGCCGCCATTTTGACTTTTTCGACCCCTGTGACGTCATCTTTGACCTGACCTGAAAATGACCTTAGTAAAAATTGTAGACCTTGTCCGTGCGTATCCGATGCCGTTTACCGCTTGTCGCTATCTTGCTTCGTTCTCGAGATCTCAGGGGGGGGGCGGTCATCCGCCCCCCCCCCCGTCGGTACTAAGTTGGCGCAGACCCCCGTCGGTGCGCGGGTTAAAGATAATTGATTAACATCTAGCCATTTACACACTTTTGGGAGTTCCTCATTCAAGAGTGATTGTAGCTCATTTGATGAATGTGCTTGGAAAAGAAGTGTTGTATCATCAGCATAGAAAAAAGGCGTGAAGTTAGAGGAAATTTTAGGAATATCATTGATGAAGAGGATGAAAAGGAGTGGCCCAAGTATAGAGCCTTGTGGCACACCGATTTCTTTTTTTTTCAGGCTAGATCTAGCATCTCTAAATTTGACGTATTGATGCCTGTTTGATAGATATGATTCAATAATGAGGAAAAGTTTATCTGACTACTCCACGACCATGATACATGCATTTCTTAAATTGAGCCTTTTTAGGCAAATACGTACATATATGAAAAAATGAATGTCACCATCGTGTTCTACGCCCCAAATTACCCATAAAACATGTGTCACAGGCTGCGAATATCAGTTTTTATTTTCGGGGATATGTGCCTGCCCGGTTGACCTGATCTTGACCCTGACCTATGCTTGACTGACCCCTGCATGGAGCTGACACTCTTGTAGGCCTTATTTGGTGAATTTTGCACCGTTTTGACAGTTTATGACAAGAGGCGCCCATTGCGAAGTCCTGAAGTCCATGCTACTGAAAGCCCGATTTCAGGTGTTTGACCTGACCTTGACCTGACCTGTGACCCCAAAATTCAACTTTAACCCGCGCCCCAGTGGCGGTCTCAGCCAACTTCGCCCTAGTGTGGGGGGGGGCATATGTTACCACCCACCTCTAACTCAAAAACTAAGAGGGCTAGAAAGACGCGGTAAAAAGCAGTCGACAGCTCTCAATGCGTACGTTTGAAAGTATTTTGGTCATTTTCATCTTAGAGCAATATTGAGGTCACTGTAGGTCATCAAAGGTCAAAATTTGCCAAATGTCATTATATTTCTCAGAACACATGCCGCTATCTCAGGAACTATGGTAGCTAGAAAAACGCATGAAAGAGCAATCGATAGCTTTTGAGCTCTTCTTTTGAAAAGGTCATTATCAATATTTACCTCAGGTCAACGTTTTAGCCTCCAGAGGGCAATAACTCCAAAAATAACTGTTTTTTTCGCAAAGTGTTTTTCGACAATAACTTTCGACTTCAAAAAGCCACGACATTTATATTGCCAGAATCGTGTTCCCCTCGCCGAGACGCGTCGAATGTACTATAATTTGACCTTGAAAGGTCAACTTGAAAATTTGACCTCAGGTCAAGGTCATGACCTGACCGGAAAAGGTCATGTTGCATATCAGTCGATGCGTCTCAACGAGACAAACACAATGAGACCATCCCCAGCGTCCTATCTCTTTCCAATTGCGAGTTATTGGCAAAAAACTGTTTGTAGCCTCAAATGACCTCGGATGACCTTTCTAGAGGCTATCAGCAAAAATGACACCTTGGTCATCACGAGTGGACTAAATCATTGTGATTCTGAAATATTTGGACTGTTCCTATGCGTACACACGGATCTAGAGGCATTTTCATTTTTCTCCATTGACTTGTAATGGTAAGGTCACGCCACTGACCTGACCTTAGGTCACGGATATAAAAAATCCGAGATATACAAATTGTAGGTGCCCATAACATCATGCAATCCACCAAGTTTGAAACCTTTCTGACAAACACTGCACGCTGGACAGGATTGCAAACTTTTTTAGGCTTGGTCAGTTAACTTGACCTGGTGACCTGACCTGACATGACCTGGGGTCAAAAATTTCACACATTGTCCAAAATTGAGGTACCAAAGGCTACCCCAAGCGGCGCGGCGCTACGCGCCGCGGTTTTATATTCACACGCGAAAAACGCGACAGGGTGGTAACATATGCCCCCCCCCCCTCCACTGGGGCGAAGGTTAAAGTACTCATCTGAAGCGTCTCGTCGCGTCGTTCTTTCGTTTGCCGCCTCGTGCGTTTCGCTGCGCCTATTGGTTCTCGGGTTATCGGCTGGGGGCGTTTAACGCCCCCCCCCCCAGGCAAACGGTGGGTGGCGAAATACCCCAGCAACTGCCGGGTTAATAGGTCGAATAATTGCCTCTGAAACTTCACACGCCAGGGCTCTTATAGCCACACATCGGCACCTGTATGGCTTCTTCATACCAGCGACTCGTAAGGCCCGCTCACCGGCACATCCGATGGCCGCCCACTGGTGACTCTGAGGGCCCCCGTCGGCATCCCAGAGTAATACGCCGGTCTTCAAGGGCTCCGCAGGTCTACTGAAGGCACCACACAAGCTCTTCAATAGTCTTGTTGAGCTCCATTGTGTCCCTTACCTGCCCGGGCCTGAGACTCCATTTCAGCGCACTTCATAGCCCCACCCCGGCACCTGTAGGGGCTTCGAACCGACAGAACCGACGACTCTGGGGGCCGCACTCTGTCGTACAAAGCCCTGCCCCTGAGTACCCTATACCGATCTATCATAGGACCAACACCGGCGCATCCGACGGCCACCCACCGGCGAATCTGCGGGCCCATACTGCCGTCTGCCGAGTCCCGCGGATATCCGCCACTGCCACCCGTGGGTAGTCACAATCGCAGCTTGAATGTAGTCTGTTAACCTAACCTGAACTTACGTAATTTACCTCGATTCAATTTTAACCATTTGTGCCTTTTTTCATTCGATCATGATCTTCTCGCATTGTATTTCAATAGCCGCGCCCGCCGAGCGGTCCCGCGGCGGCGCCGGCCGGCTGTGCTAAGATTCCTTTACTACTCAGGCTGGTTCACCATAGACCCGGGAACAGGGGGGGGGGGACAGCGGGGGCGCTTGCCCCCCCCCCCCCCCCCAACTTTAGAGCCGAGGGGGCGGCGCCCCCTCAACATTGAGGCAGCGTGAAAGGATCTTTCCTCCCTTTTCCGGACTTCTTTCCTTCTTTAATTAAAATACTACTTTACTAAATAAATAAAATAAAATACTACTTCTTTCCTTCTTGTTTCCTTTATGCGTCTAAACATCAACACACGGCATTTTCCTAGCCATCTGAATGGTTTCTGCTGATACAGAACAGTATCGATTTGACAACATCTGCTATTGTCATCCCGCTTTGGTTTGGGCCTGACCTTGGCCATAAGTTTGGCAGGCCAAATTTTATACTGGACCATTTTGAGTCAACCTTGAGACATACATAACGTGCAACGGTGGTAAAATCGTTGCTTTATGTACCTGACACAGTTTACCCGCTCCGGGTGTGAGGGAGGGGTGTGGGGTAATGAGTGCACCGACTTGGCGCCCTCGGAGGGCCGGTATGGGATTAAAGCTCAGCGACACTAAGGGCTTGTGTGGTGCCTTCGGTTATCGGTAGCACCCTCAGAATCACCGGCGTAGGGGCGGGCCCTCAGAGCCGCCGGTAAGGGACCTTTAGAGGCACTGGTGTGGGGCCACCATGCAGGTGCCGGTGTGGGCGCTCAGAGGTGCTAGTGTGATTCTCTCAGAGGCGCCGGTGAGGGTCCTTACAGGCGTTGCTGTGGGCCCTCATAGACGCTGGTGTGGAGCCGTTACAGACGGGTGTGGGGTCTTTAGAGCTGTCAGCTGTTGACGCGAACCATCTACAACCCGGCAGGGGGTTCTCAGTGACCGGCAAGGGGCCCTTAGGCCGGCAAAAGAAGTCTTGTGGAATTCTTAGAGACCGGCATGGTACTGTCAGACGCCGGTGGGGCCGTCAGGGCTCAGAGACACTGGTGTGGGGCCCTCAAAAGTCACCAGTGGGTGGCCTTTATAAGCGCAGGTGTTGACTGTTGGGTCCTCAGAGCCGCCGATATGGGGCTTTAATAGGAACTGATGTAGACACTCAGAGTTGGGGGTGTGAAACGCTCAGAGACACCGGTGTGGGCCCTCATAGGCGCCGATAAGGGTCCCCACAGTTGCCGTAATGGGCCCTCAGAAAAATAAGTGTGTGACCATCACAGGCGGGAAATGCCTCTAGCACTGGCCCCTCATAGGCCGGTAAGAACTCTCAGAGGCCAGTAACTCTCAGAGACCACTGAGGGGCCCTTAACCCATTAGTGCCCATAGCCATATATATATTTCGCAAATTTATGAATTTTTTCCTCAAAAGTGTGGGTGTTTTTCATGAAAGTATATACGCCCCATATATAAATAAGCATTTTTAAAGGACTTGATGTGCGGTTGCTGCTGCTGCGCCATTTTCTCTGTTCTGCTTGACAGTCGCGAAACTACGTCAACATGCCGAAAAAACGCCGGTGAGTGTATTTAGTTATTTAGCTGTTCTAATTCAATAAATTTCACAGACATGTTTCTTTGAACTGCCCTTAAGACCCCTGAAACGAATAAAATAGCCTCGTTGAAGATTTGCCGCAGCATGACGCTCTTCTGTACGGGTCAATATATTTATGGCCATGGGCGTTTGGGTGGTCGAAAATGTGCGTTGCAGTCTGCTATCATTTTCCAGGTTTGGAAAGCTGATTGATCTCCTGGATGAAGTTGATGAGAGTGGCGAGAGTCCGGCCACTGTCTTCCTGTGTCCTCCTAACGTGCGTGAGGACAGCGACGCCGACTCGGGAGACGAGGACGGAGGCGGTACCATCGACAACCTCAACCGCAACCTGCTGCAAGCAGATGCTGAACTCGTCGGCCAAGAGGACGGTTCTGACGACGAAGCTGCTGAATCGGTCGCCCCAACCAGCCACAGGTGGGGCAAACGAGAGGTCGCTTCATTTCTGAAGGAGCGAGAGGAAGCTTGCCCATACCCACAGGTGAACTTTTCGAACAAGACACCCGTTGAAGTACTGAGCTTCTTCTTGGATGACGAGTTCTATGCGCAACTCCTTCAGGAGACACGCCGATATATCCAGTGGAGAGGGAAGAATGTCCAGGAGCCCTCCATCGCCGAGCTGAAGGCTGTCATGGCGATCCTGTACTTCTCGGGATACCACAACGTGCCGAACCGCCGGGCCTTCTGGTCGACAGACCCTGACCTGCACGTGGAATTCGTCTCCCGGATCATCTCGAGGAACCGCTTTGACGACATCCTTTCGGTCCTCCACTTCGCTGACAACCAGCGTCTCGACCCCAGTGACAAGATGGCCAAGCTGCGACCTCTCTTCAACAGCATGCAAGACAAGTTCTTGCGAGCTTTTCAGAGACCGCCATCTTCCACAGAACTGGACGTGGATGAGAGCATGATTCCCTACTATGGCCGTCACGGGTGCAAACAGTTCCTGAGAGGGAAGCCCATACGGTTTGGGTTCAAGGCGTGGTGCCTTAACAGCCCAGATGGGTATCTACTGACCTTCGAAGTGTACCAAGGTGCCAGCGGAACTGCTCAGCGTCCAGACTATGAGGCCGCCTTCGGGAAATGTGGATCAGCAGTGAAGATCCTCATAGACAGAATGCCGAAGGAGATGCGCATGGACGCACTGCACATCTTTACGGACAACCTCTTCACCAGCCTTCCTCTGATGATGGCGCTGAAGGAGGAGGGAATCGGGCACACGGGAACCATCCGCCAGAACCGCCTCCGAGGATGTCCGCTGAGCTCGGTGGCAGCGATGAAGAAGGCTCCCAGGGGAGACACCTCTGTCGCCGTGGAAACGAAGCAGGGCATCAACCTCGTCAGGTGGAAGGATAACAGCGTGGTGACCGTAGCATCTACGGTAAGCTCGTCCCGAACTGTGGCTGAAGTTCAAAGATGGTCGCGACGAGAGAAGAAGAGGATCAAGGTAGCTCAGCCACAGATGATTCAGGACTACAACTGCGCCATGGGCGGTACCGACCGCATGGACCAGAACATCGGCGCGTACCGCATCGCGATCCGACAGAAGAAGTTCTGGTGGTGCATCTTCTGCTGGCTTCTGGGGGCCGCGATGCAGAACGCCTGGCTGCTCTACCGTCAGCATCATCCAGGCGAGAATCAGATCAACTTCATCCGAGCCATCGTCCGGTATCACCTGGCAGAGACGACGAAGCCACCATCTGGACGTCCAAGTTCCGCGTCGAGTCAGCATCGCGTCCCAGCCAGCATCCGCTACGATGGTATCAACCACCTGGTCGTTCCTCTTGCCAAGCAGGGAACGTGTGCAAACAAGGAGGGAAAGTGCAAGAGCCACCCGAAGACCGCCTGTCGCAAGTGCCAGGTGCCGCTGTGCGTGGCGTGCTTCGTGCCGTTCCATGCGACCTGAGAGTAAGAACATGCTGTACACCATGGGGAAATTTGGGCTAGTTGGGCCAACACTGTTGGATACGGTGAGATGGGTGAAAGTTTGCAAGCGCCGTCTAGATCCCGGAGGGATGTTTTGTTTTCAGCGTTTGCTGTAAGCTGTGTCACTGTCCAATGCACTTCGATGTTTGTGAGTCAGGTAGTGCATTGACTCATCATCGTAATTGATTGTTGACCGCTGACACTATCAATCATCACGATCATTCGCCTGATCTCATAATATGTTCACATGTTGGTAGTGGCAAGTGCCTATCAGCATACACATCTAAGAATATACATTGGTTCTCAAAAGTTTCTTTTGAATTGCGCTTTGTGGCAATATTTCGACTACCCAGGTGCCCATAGCCATATATTTATTGACCCCCCTGGCGACAAATTGGGGGGGATAAAAAACAAGAAAATCATCCTAAGCTAATACACTCGATAAAGAAGCTAGTATTTTGTGCAAAAAAGTTTGAAATTTTGACTAAAAATAAGTTGGGCACTAATGGGTTAAAATATGCAAGAGGCTCTCAGAAGCCGGCGTGGGCCCTAATGGAGATCTAAGTGTGGTTATTTAGGGCCCATGAGGTGCTCTAACGAGCCCCATGGGGCCCTTCTGAGTCGAAATATGGCCATCGTTAACCCTCAGCGGTCAAATGGCGCCGCAGGGCCCTTCGGACCCGAGTGTTCCTTTGAACCCGATGTGTGTGTGTGTGTGGGGGGGGGGGTACGTGTCCCCCTAGACCCCTAGCTACGCCACTGCTTCATATGCATCATGTCAGGTATTTTAGCCTCGCCCCCCCCCCCCCCAACTTGAAAATCGTTCCCGGGTCCCTGTAGTTCACTAGGGAAATATAGGCGCCGTGGTGACGTCATCAGAGGAAATCTTTCACGTTTAAATGAAGGGGTCATTTGAACTACTGATTTTGGCTCGATATAGCCCTATTTTTTAGTTTCAGCCCCACTTATTGTAATGAGGCGAACTCACTGCTACATTGGTACAACTTTTGATGACACATAAGCCTTGTTTTTTTCTTCTCCAGCTCGCTCGAAAGATGATGAAATTTGCATGCATGCCTATGGACGAAGGGAGAATCTACCGCCGTGGTAACGTCACGGTAAAGGGATTCTGGAGCTAGTGAACGGGGGCTGCGACTCTGGGCTGTGCACCCTCGGTGACGTCATCCCGCTATCTGCGTAGAAAAGGTGCGCACTGGGATGATTCTACCTGGTTTATACTGCCTTGGTCCTACTTTTCTACTTCAGCAAAAATTTCCTTTCGTGTAGCTCGTGCCCGTCACGAATAACGCAGCCGACATAGAAACGGCATCTTACAGTGCCCCATCGAAGTGAGCCGACTCACCTTCCCTTTCCTCATGACCCGATACGAATGTTTCTCCCCTGTGCACCGGACCGTGCCGCCGCCGTCTTGCTCTTTCTCCGCTGAAAATTTTCGATCGAAACAGGAGGATAACCTTAACTTCCACAAAATCTGACAAAGGAATGTGATACGGTCTGTGCAGGCTGTCGCTGCCCCTAGCCTTTCGCGGTTGGCGGGCAATGTGGGCTGCGTCTGGCTGCCATCCTGTGCCCCCGTCGCGCCACTGACAGCCACCCTATGCCGGCGGCCGGCAAATGGCACGGGAAAAGCTTGGAAAAAGGAGGCATTTCAGTGGCAGATGTTCGGCGCGCCGTGTCTTCCGTCCGAGCCGGGAGCAGCGACCGGCCGCGGCGCGCGCGCGGCCGGTCGGTCCGTCTCCGCAGCTGTCGCACGCTGTCACCCAGCAGACAAATAGACCGCCTCGCACATGCGCGCTCAAGTAATTATGTAGTTGGCTGCCCCCTCCCCCCGAAAAACGTTACAATTTTGAAGGCCTATATCTCGAGTTCTGATGCACACGGCTGTCTTAAGTTGTCATATTGTCTTCTTTCTCTGTGCATCGGTATGCCAATTTATAAAACTGTACACACCTTCGTTTTCATGCTAGACTCTGTGTTCAATTCAGTGACACGATTTTGCTTTTTTGCTGATCTTGAACTATGATGAGGTTTGGTTTAGACCACGGCATATAGAGTACTAGGTAAAGCCGGCTTCTTGCTACAATACTAGGATTTTTGTCACTTTCTTTAGCTAACTTTTTGGAACTAAAAAGGAAGAGAAGCCACATATTTCGGTTAGATTAATTGTATATTTATTGTTTTAAAGCACATTAGCACAGGGGATCCGACGAGTTAGTCTGAATGCTAATAGCGGTATGCTGAACTTGGTTCGTAACTGAGCTTATGTGGTTGCCATGGCTGGTAACAATATGCTTCACACAGGGGTGTTAACCCGGCAGTTGCTGGGGTATTTCGCCACCCACCGTTTGCTGGGGGGGGGGGGGGCGTTAAACGCCCCCAGCCGATAACTCGAGAACCAATAGGCGCAGCGAAACGCACGAGGCGGCAAACGAAAGAACGCGACGAGACGCTTCAGATGAGTACTTTAAAGTTGAATTTTGAGGTCACATGTCGGGTCAAGGTCAGGTCAAACACCTGAAATCGGGCTTTCAGTAGCATGGACTTCAGGACTTCGCAATGGGTGCCTCTCGTCATAAACTCTGTGAAAACGGTGCACAGTCCATCATATAAGGCCTACAAGAGTGTCAGCTCCATGTAGGGGTCAGTCAAGCATAGGTCAGGGTCAAGGTCAGGTCAACCGGGTAGGCACACATGTTTTATGGGTAATTTGGGGCGTAGAACACGATGGTGACATTCGTGAGATGATGTTTTTCGTACTCCAGCGTAGAAGGGTAGCCATACGGCCGCCACGGTTGACAGTGATGACATCAGTCATCTTTTGCAAGCTCGTTAAAGATTTGGGCTATACGGGGATCCCCGTATAGCCCAAATCTTTAACGAGCTTGCAAAAGATCACTGATGTCATCACTGTCAACCGTGGCGGCCGTATGGCTACCCTTCTACGCTGGAGTACGAAAAACATCATCTCACGCTCTCAGTCCCAGCGGATAAAAACAACACCTAAGGATGGTGACATTCATTTTATCATATGTGTACGTGTTTGGCTCAAAAAGTTCAATTTAAGAAATGCATGTATCATGGTCGTGAAGAAGTCACGAGAAATTGCCAAGATTCAGTTCAAGATTTTGTAAAATGCGGAACGATAATCAATAATCGAAGATAGCTATTTGATTGTTCATGGTATTGGCAGTCTAATGGCGTTTACGGCATGTCTGTATGTCTATTCTGTGATTTTATATGATTTTTTGAACATATGCCGTTTTTGGTCGAAAACTCAGAAATAATGACGTCACTAAGACCTCGATATCTCAAAAATTTTCCGACTGATTTTTTTGAAAATTTGCCACAATACACTTCAATCAATTCCCTAAAGGTACCCAAAATTTGGCGCGCCTGCGGCGCGCCGTTTTTATGCTATGGCCCGGCGAAAAAAGTGGGGGCGTTTAACGCCCCCCCCCCCAGCAACTCGCGGGTTAAGTCAAAAATCCCTCCGGAGTGGCTACTCAGGCGGTGCCGGCCGATTTTCACTGCCGGCGCCGGACGGTTCCGTCTTTGCATTGCGGTGCTTACCGCTGCAAATGCTCGATTCACGTCAATAGGTATATCATTGGAAACTTTAAAATGTACAGAATACAAGCAATGTTATAGTGAAGTACGAAAATCAGCCGGTAACATTTTGAGTCGCGTGTGTGCAAACACAAAACTGGGACTAAAACGCCTCCCCCGTCGGCTGTTCCCGCCCCAACCCGGAGACATCTTACTCTTAGAAGTTCTAACTTTTAAATGATATGTTATTGAGTGCTCTCGCGAGGAACATCTTGTTATGATAAAGTATAATATTTGTTATGACCTTTTCCTCGAATAAAGAAATGTAAAAAGTCGAAAGTGATGTATTCTAATGGGTGAATTTTCGCCCACAGGGCATCGTCAGACAAGCAAATAGCATTGCTATTTGCTTGACAATAGCAAATATTTGCAATAAATATTTGCTTGACAATAGCAAATAGCAATGCTATTTGCTTGTCTGACGATGCCCTGTGGGCGAAAATTCACCCATTAGAGTACATCACTTTCGACTTTTTACATTTCTTTATTCGAGGAAAAGGTCATAACAAATATTATACTTTTAACTTTTAAGTGCCATTATTATGACTGGATTAACCATAGATTCTCAATATATACTCAAAAAGGTATGTGCAATCTTGTAGTGAAAGAAATATGAAAATCCGCTGATAACTTTTTGAGGCATAGGCCTGTAAACACAAAATAAACCATTATCTGGCAAATTTAACAACGGTTGACCTCATTTGAACTAAAGGTGTTGACCTAGTGTCATAAAATTAACACACCTAGTGTCATAAAATTATCACATAACTAGAGTTTTAATTAACTAGAATTAATTGGAATTAATTAACTTGAGTTCCACACTAGCTTGATACCAATCGGAACTTGGACCTTCGGAGTTCCGTTTATGTCCAATGTCCAATTCGGAATTTGATTGGACAAAGGCAACACGCTTCGGACAACATTGGAGAATCACTTGCTACACCTCCGGTGGCGGCAGAATGCCTTCAATTAAGGGGAGGCACTGCCGACTTTTGGTCCCATTCTTTCCATGCAACGCCCATAGGACTAATGTTTAAATACCGAAATCAAAGGGGGCACCGTGCCCCGGTGCCCTCCCCGTTCCGCTGCCTATGTATAAATCGTGCATAGCATTGATTGACGAGTAGAAAGTTCAGCTGTCGATATGATAAACACTTTTGGGCTGGTAATAGTTAGTTCATTAAAACCAAATTAAATGACAGTGCTCAGTGTTAATTATTGCGTAGTTTTCGGACATCTTTCGGACAAATGGCTGACTTGAACGTCTTTGGACGGAGAGTCGACTGAACTGCCGTATACGCTGGACGGACATTGGACATACATTTTCTGCAACTGGCAACACTACTCCACACCGTCCCCACCAACCCTCCGAATTTCGTCTTTTTGACTTCCGTAGGAACTGAGATCTTGGGGGGGGGAGCGACATTCGCCACCCCCATCCACTGGGCATAGTTCTCGGAACCCTTCCACTGCGCATGTTAAACCTACATACCTACCCGAAACTGTTTCTCATCGGACTTCGAATACTATTTTGTATTTCGCAAAAGGAAAAAATGTTTATTTCACAAACCTAGAATGTTTGTTACCGCGAGTCGATTACTCAATTACATCGGACACGGCCTGGGCCAAAAACCGAATTTCGGGGCCAAAAATTGAAAATCGTCTCTGAAAACCGGAAAAGCATTTTCAGATAAAACATGCCCATTTC